>NW_027419164.1:0-64003 GCF_009905375.1 Apium graveolens
CCACCTTTGTTGTGTCTCAAAAGACAACAGTTGTAACACCTACCATGAACCTTGAGGGGAGTGTACAGGGTGTTAGTGGTGAGGGAATGGGTGAACATCAAGAAAACCCCCAGAATAGGAGAGGTGAGTGGTACCCAAGCTAGCCAAGCCACAGTTTCTCAAAAGACTGTGATGGTTGAAAAGGATTCAAACTCATCCCTAGCTGCATCCTCCCAAAAGGGTGCAGCTATTGAAAATAGTCCCCAACCAGGGACACAAAACAAAAGAGGAAGGGACACTGAAGCCACACACTCACCTGTAAAAGCCTTGACAAGAAGAAAGAGGGTCAAAACCTTAGTTTCCACACAGGGTGCACACACTGCACAGATACAACCACCTGTATCTATGCCTTCTCAAACTCAGCTTGATGTGACTCCAACAAATATGGAGTCACAACCCCATTCTCTCAAAATTGACACACATCAATCACAAAATTCTCCATCACCATCTCTGGATGTGGACATGATATTCACATCAATTCCTGATTCTCCCTCTTTACAACTCAGGGAGGATCCCCACTCAAATACTGGTGATCATCATCTTTTAGATGATTTCTTGGATCATCAGCCAATTCTTTCAAACTTAGTTGAAGAATCTGTGTCACCTAAATTAAAATCAATCCACACAGATTCAACAATTATGTCACTTTCAATTTCTACTTCTTTTCCTTCTTCAATGGATATTCTTCATTCGTTGACAAGTGGTTGTTCTTCACGGATAAGCTTAACAGCAATTATCCGTTGATACCATCAGTTTCAACTTCAACGGATACTCCTTATCCGTTGATGGTCTCTACACAAACAACTGAATTAATTCCAAGTGTAGAAGACATGGTTACTGTACAATCACTTCTACGATTGAGGGAAGGGAGTGAAAACTTGAGTGAGAGGCTGGGTTGCACTAGAATTATAGGTCTTCTCAGTCTCAGGAGTAGATCCTGCATGGTACCATAGGGCATTATTGAATCCATCTTCTCAGAATTATAGGTCTTCAAGTCAGCTATATCCTTTTTGAGTTATCCACACTTAGATTCTGTCTTAATTGTTGTAGCTTCATGAGATGTAGAAAATCTAGGTGGGCTTGAAGAATAGCCTTGGTACCAGCATTTGAGGTGTTCTGAATGGCCTTTTGGATAGACATGATTTGTTTGACTAAGGATACATTGAATTGTCCTGGTGTAGACTCATTTGTCAATGCCCATTCAGGTAGATCTGGAATGGAACTTGGGCCTTCATCTCCCCCTAAGTTCATGCTTCCATCAAGTGAAACAGAGTCATCATCATTAGAATTTACTCCAAATTCTTCAGATGGCTCACCAGCTGTAGAAGGCATTAAATTGACAGCAGCTTTATCCCTTTGTAGAGATTCTGAAGTATGTACTAGATTTAAAGTCTTCTCTGCCTCCTCATTGCCCTGAGTAGCCAACAGTTGATAGGCTGACACAGGATGAGTAAAACTGTCAGCATCCAAGGAAATGTTATCAATTACAACTTCGTAATGTTGCTGAAATTGTCTTTCCTTTTCTACATCATCCACAATCATTGACTCATGAGCAATGGCTGGATCCACCCTTATATCCTCTATACCTGCTTTTCTCTCATGTTCTCTCTTTTCTTGCATCAGGGTCTCACCCTGGCTCCCCACCCTCACACCCTCACCTTCACCTACTAAGGTGGGACTCCTCTCACTCCCTTTTGCCAATCCTGAAGAAATAGATTACAGATTTTCACTCATTTTCTCTCCTTTTTCCTGGGAGCAACCCAGCCTCTCACTCAAGACACTCTGCTCTCTCAATCCTAAGAGTGACTGTACAACCACTAAATCTTCTGCACTTGAAATAATTGAAGTTTGAGGTTGTGCAGAGATACTCGACGGATGAGTGATATCCATCGAGTGAGTGGTTTTGCTATCCAACGGATAACTGCTGTTAGGCTTATCCGTCGGGATACAATCACTACTCGACGGATGAGCGATATCCGTCGAGAGAGTAGAAATGAATGAGGTGGGAAGATAAACTATTGTTGACTCTGTGCTGATTGAAGAAATTTTAGGCACAGATGACATAACGTTTTCTGAAAGAATTGGCAAGTGAGCCAACAAATCATCTAAAAGATGATGCTCACTTGCACTGGATTTTGGCTTCCCCAACAGAGTTAAAGAAGGGGAATCAGGAATTGATGTGTTTATCATATCCACATCCAGAGAATTTGTTGGTGAGTATGGTGTTTGAGGTGCTTCCATAAATAGAGATTTTGGCTGTGATTCCACATTTATTGGAGCCACATCAAACTGAACTTGAGAAGGTGCAGTGACTGTGTCTTTAGCACCAGTTTGCACTGTGTGTGTGTATCCTGTGCATCCCCAGAGGTTTTAGATTTCTTCTTTCTTGTACAAGTTTGGGGTGAGCTTGTGTCCCTAACCCTCTTGGCCTGTGCTCTTGGTTGAGAGCTTTGTTCAATAACTACATCCTTTTGGGAGGATGCAGCTAGAAGTGAGCTTTTATCCTTTTTAAGCACTGCAGTTTGTTGGGAAACTGCAGTATGGCTAGGCTGGGATTCACTTAACTCTCCAACCTTATTCTTGGGGTTTCTTTGATGTTCACCCCTTCCCTCACCTAACTTACCCTCCTTCACACTCCCCTCTTTAGCTTTGGTGGATTTTTCAACTGACATCTTTTGAAAGATACCAGAAGGGGTTTTCTTTGATTTGGATTTGGAGATAGTAGTAGGTTTGGTAGCTTTGATAGGCAACTGTTTGGTCATTGGCACAGTTTCCATAGCTACTTCTGAACTCAAAGAAATTATGGAGGTTGGAATAGTTGTAGGGATGGATGAACTTACCTCACTTACCTGAGGTGCCTGCATTACAGGAAAATAGAACATTGGCACATCCTTGTGATGATTGGCCCTGTTCAAATCTGCAATGAGCCTTCTCTGTTGAACCCAACAATCCAGTTTATTGTTAGGGTTCTCAAGCACAATCTCTTCACATAGGTGGTTAGCCAATAACATAAGAAATCTTGCATAATATACATTCTTACCTCTTTTAGCTAACTCACCTAATTTAAAGCCTAACTCAAACAAGACAAGGTCACTGAAATTATAAAATTTATCTGTAACTAGCATATATAGTATGTTGAGCATGGAAATATTCACTGAATCAAAATTACTGATCTTTCCTGAGAAAACCTTTGTAACTACATCACACAGGAAACTCCACTCCTTCCTAAGACCCATTCTCCTAATATCACTCAGTTTAGAAGTAGGAAGTGCATAGTACACGAAATTAAGCATATTTATGATATCAGTGTCATTGTGTGGTGAGGTTACATTGTTTCAGGAATTTTGAAACATGCTTTTATCACATCACTATTGATACAGAATTCTTTACCTTTGATGGTTAGAGTGATGGTCTTGTCAATAGAGTTGTAGGTAGCAGTGGTCCACATTTCTTCAACAACTTCATAGAAGATTGTGGGTGATTCCAGCATGGCATAATTGAGCTTGCAATTCTTCACAAAGTCCATCATCTTGTGATAGTCATCCGATTGCTGAATACCCTTGTTAACTAATGCAGTGAAATTGTTCTTCTCATAAATGTACCCAGTTTGAGACATAATCTTTACAACAGGTGCCATTGTTTAAAGAATAAAAGCTTGAAGAGAATGAGAATAAGTGCTTGATATAGAATGAAATTAGAGCAGTTGAATTTGAGAATGATAAAAGAAAACAATTGCAATGAAATAAGCTTTTATACTATCTCAAAAATAACTGATAAAAATAATAAACTAAAATAAATTAACCAATATAAATTGCCTAAAATAGCCGTTAAAAAATAAACTGTAAAAATTCAACCCATTATCCGTCGTGTAATGCTTACAAACTGTAAGTATACTCGATGGATAATGTATAGGGAATTAACGTCTGAGATTAAGACAATTCGACGGATGAGGATAAACTGTTATCTGTCGAGACATAAAATATTCCAGAAAAGTAATTGATTTTTATTAGCAAATTGTGTGTCGACGGCTGACCAAACTCGATGGATAAGGGTCATCCGTCGAGATGTAAATTTTGACTTAGCCAAAATTTCATCCAGGAATGAAAAATCAAATAAATTTCTGGCTGCATATCAACTTGCAAAATAACTCAGATAGATTTAAGAGTAATTAAGCATACCTAACTCACTTACCAACCTTAAAAAGGTGGATTCATCCAGTGGCTTGGTAAAGATATCTGCAAGTTGCTTCTCACTTGGAACAAAATGAAGCTCCACAGTACCATTCATTACATGTTCCCTTATGAAATGGTACTTGATATCTATGTGCTTTGTCCTTGAATGTTGCACTGGATTTTCAGTGATGGCAATTGTACTTGTATTATCACAGAAAATTGGAATCCTCTCAACTTGCAAACCATTGTCCAACAATTGATTTCTCATCCATAATATCTGTGTACAGCAACTGCCAGCAGCAATATATTCAGCTTCAGCTGTAGAAGTAGAAACTGAATTTTGCTTTTTACTGAACCAGGACACAAGCTTGTTTCCTAGAAATTGATAGGTTCTTGTTGTACTCTTTCTATCAATTCTACAACCTGCATAATCTGTATCTGAATAACCAGTTAGATCAAAACCAGAATCTCTAGGGTACCAAATGCCAAGGTTTGGTGTTCCCTTGAGATATCTGAAAATTCTCTTAATAGCTATTAAGTGAGATTCTCTAGGATCAGCCTGAAATCTAGCACATAAACAAGTAGAAAACATTATATATGGCCTACTAGCTGTTAAGTACAGAAGTGATCCAACCATGCCTCTATAACTTGAAATATCCACAGACTTTTCAGTAGTGTTTAATTCAAGCTTAGTTGCTGTGGCCATGAGAGTTTTTGCAGATGTACAATCCATTAGATCAAACTTCTTTAAAAGATCAAAAATATATTTAGTTTGGCTAATGAATATTCCATCACTAACTTGCTTAACTTGTAAACTAAGAAAGTAAGTTAGTTCTCCCATCATACTCATTTCATACTTACTTTGCATCAATTTGGCAAACTTTTTGCAAAGTTTCTCATCTATAGAGCCAAAAATAATATCATCTACATAAATTTGAACAAGTATACTAGAGCCATTAACATTCCTGAAAAATAAAGTTTTATCTACAGTACCTCTTGTGAAGTGATTTTCCAAAAGAAACTTTGATAAAGTGTCATACCAGGCTCTAGGTGCTTGCTTCAGTCCATAAAGTGCTTTCAAAAGATAATAGACATGTTCTGGAAAATTTGGATCTTTAAAATCAGGAGGTTGACTGACATATACTTCTTCCTCCAAATCTCCATTCAGAAAGGCACTTTTAACATCCATTTGATAGACCTTGAAATTGGCATGGGCTGCATAGGCTAAGAAGATTCTGATGGCTTCAAGTCTTGCAACATGAGCAAATGTTTCATCAAAATCTATTCCTTCTTGTTGACAAAAGCCTTTAGCAACCAATCTAGCTTTGTTCCTGACAACTATGCCATTTTCATCCATCTTATTTATGAATACCCACTTGGTGTCTATTGGATTCTTTCCTTTAGGCTTGGGTACCAGCTTCCATACATTATTCCTTTCAAATTGGTTTAGCTCCTCTTGCATAGCTAATATCCAATCAGGATCCAACAAAGCTTCTTCTACCTTCTTTGGTTCTTCCTTGGAAAGAAAGCTGCTGTATAGACATTCTTCCTGAGTTGCTCTTCTTGTTTGAACTCTAGAAGAAATATCACCAGTGATGAGCTCAAAGGGATGATCTTTTGTCCATTTCCTTTGTTGAGGTAGATTAGCTCCAGATGAAGAGACCTCATTGTTGTCTTGATGTGTGATTGAGTTTTGACTATTTGAAACTCCCCATGAGTTTGTGAATCTTTGATTTGAGAAAGGAGAACTTTCTATAGGTGATCTGTCTTGACTTCCTGCTCCTTTTGATAACCCGACGGACGGTAAATTTTGAGTACTGACGGATGAAGTAGGTTGTCTCCCGACGGATAACGCAGATAGCCTTCCGACGGATGAAGTATTGTGCAACTCGACAGATGTTGAGTTTTGTGCTTCATTGGTGGTAGATTTATCTGCATTATCCTTAGATACATTCTCTTGATCACTTTCATCATCACTGTCATCACTAACCATCTCCACATTGTCAAATTTGAGGCTCTCATGGTAATCTCCATCTTTCAGTCCTTCAATCTTTTTATCATCAAACACAACATGTATTGATTCCACAATAATGTTGGTTCTTAGATTGTAGACTCTATATGCTTTACCAACAGCATATCCAACAAAAAATCCTTCATCTGCTTTAGCATCAAACTTCCCATTTTGATCAGTTTGATTTCTCAGAATATAGCATTTACAGCCAAAGACATGAAGAAAGTTTAGAGTTGGCTTCTTGTTCTTGAACAATTGATAGGGAGTCATGCATCTTGTTTGATTAACCAGAGAAATATTCTGAGTGTAGCATGCAGTATTTACAGTTTCATCCCAGAAATATGTAGGCAGTTTAGATTCTTCAAGCATTGTCCTTGCAGCTTCAATAAGTGATCTGTTCTTCCTTTCCACTACTCCATTCTGTTGTGGAGTCCTTGCTGCTGAAAACTCATGCAGAATCCCATTTTCCTCATAAAATGCTCTCATGACTGAATTCTTGAACTCAGTTCCATTGTCACTCCTGATTCTTCTAACCTTGAAATCAGGATGATTATTGACTTGCCTTATGTGATTGATGATGATTTCACTAGCCTCATCTTTAGACTTTAGGAAATATGTTCAAGAGAACTTTGAGAAATCATCTACAATTACTAGGAAAAATCTTTTCCTTGAGATGGACAATACATTGACTGGTCCAAACAAATCCATGTGAAGCAGTTGCAAAGGATCTTCAATTGTTGAATCAAGTTTCTTCCTGAATGATGCTTTAATCTGCTTCCCTTTTTGGCAGGCATCACACAGTCCTTCCTTTAAAAACTCCACTAGAGGAATGCCTCTTACTAGTTCTTACTTTACCAGCTCATTCATGGTCTTGAAGTTTAAATGGGATAGCTTCTTGTGCGATAGCCAACTTTCATCTTGACTTGCTTTACTGAGAAGACAAGTTACAGATTCTGCATTAGATGAGTTGAAATCAGCTAGGTACACATTTCCTTTTCTCACATCAGTGAGAACCACTTTGTTGCTTTTTTATTAGTCACAACACAGGCTTCTGAGTTGAAGGTTACTGAATTGCCTTTGTCACAAAGTTGTCTGATACTCAACAGATTGTGTTTGAGACCATCCACTAAGGCAACCTCCTCAATGATGACATTGTCCTTTGAAATCAAGCCATATCCCACAGTATAACCCTTGCTGTCATCTCCAAAAGTAATAATTGGGCCAGCTCTCTCTTTAAACTCTGTGAGCAGGGTAGAATCACCAGTCATGTGTCTTGAACAACCACTATCCAAGTACCAAAGATTCTTTCTGTTTCCCTGCACACATCAAAATCAAATCAAGTTGATTTTGGTACCCAAATTTCCTTGGATCCGGCCTTGTTAGCTTTCTTTTTCTGTTTCTTAGGCCTTATTTCATTTGACTTAGGAATTTCAGATTCATTCTTAGTCATTTGAGTTGGGCCTTTGAAACCATTCATTGCAAGAGAATTATCATGCATACTATGATTAACGGGAAATGGCATGCTGTGGGTAAACATGTTATTCCAGTAAGGCATGCTAAATGGCATTTGTGGTATACTGTATGCAGCATAATAAGGATTACGTGCAAATGGCATATTAGCAAACTGTGCATTCATGTTCAGTGTTGACATAGCATTAACAGGCATGGGAGGCATGGCATTCATGTTAGGAAATTGAGGCTGCACAGACATGGAAGTAGGCATGACAGATTTGCAATTAACAGACAGATGATTTACACTATCACACTTGACACAGATTTTTCTGGGAGCATATTTATCAGGTGTGTAGTTGTTGTGTTTGTTAATCCCTACTTTACCATTCCTATTGTTTTTCCTTTTAGTCTCTGTTTTTACCTCAATATTTTCAAGTCTGTCACTTAACTGTTTGACAGTCATGTGACCAACATTAGCCTTTTTCCATTTCTTAACTTGACTTGACTCTCCTGAAACAAAATTCTTGGAAACAGACCCATACTTCTCATTCAGCTTAACTAGTTTGGCTTTGCTAATGGGCTTGCTCACAGCCGACGGATGAGGATTTTCATCATTCAACGGATAACACTTTTTGTTATCCGATGGATAGTCCTCATCATCCATCGAGTCTACATCTGTTAGTAGACCATCTACCAAATTAGGTTCTAGCTTCTCTTTGTTCTTTTTCCAGGCTTCATCACAGAAAGACTCGATTCCTTGAACTTTGGTGATTTGAGCATGGACATCCCTGGATGTTTTCCATGCTTTTATCACTTCTTGTTCACGCTCGAGCTGCTTCTTTAAAATTTCTTCCTTTTTCAAGGACTCAGTTAATTCCTCCTTAGCAATCTTACACTCAATTCTTAATTTCTCAAAATCAATAAACTGAGACTCGAGCATATTATTCCTCTCACTTAAAAACAAATTGTTTTCTTTGATTTTAGCATTTTCTTTAGTAAGAGACTTAAGTGTAACACGCAAATGATATAACTCTGTAGACATGTCATTAATGGCATCATTACACTAAGCTTTAGATAAATGTGCAAGGTTTGTAGTAATTACCTGATTGCTTGAGGAACTTGTCTCTGTTTCATCAGACTTGGCCATTAGGGCTAGATTGACATAGCTGACATCTTCATCTTCGTCCAGACCATCTGCCGCCCAGTCATTTTCTTGTGTAATAAAAGCCCTTTCCTTTTGCTTGAGTAGATCAAAATATTTTTTCTTATAATCCACAGACTCAAACTTTTTCTTACTGGAATCTGACTTCCTACACTCACTGGCAAAATGCCCTGCCAAGCCACATTTGAAACATTTGAATTTTGACTTATCCACCATGTTTCTATTTGGCTTGGCTGCTCCAAAGTTCTTCTTGAACTTGAGTTTGGAAAATCTCCTGGAAAGAAATGCTAGGTGCTCATCAATGTCCTCCATGTCATCTTGGCTTAATGAATCTTCACTTTCAACTGCAAGCCCCTTGCCCTTATTCTCACAGACCTTTGAGGTTGATTCAACAGCTTCCATCTTCACTTCCTTCTCCTTTTCCAATTCAGCAACTAGTGCAATGGATCCTCCTTTCTTCTTTCCTCTCTCCATCCTTTCATCCTGCTCTATTTCAAGCTCATAGGTTTTTAGGATGCCATATAGTCTCTCCAAAGTAAACTCCTTATAATCTTGTGAGTTTCTTAATTTGACTGTCATTGGTTTCCATTCCTTTGGAAGAGATCTAAGGAATTTCATATTAGAGTCTTTAGTCTGATAGACCCTTCCATGCAATTTGAGAGCATTTAGTAGTTTTTGAAACCTACTAAAAATGTCAGTGAGTGACTCACTTTCCTCATTGTGAAAATGCTCATATTGCTGAATTAAGAGCTGCGTCTTATTTTCTCTAACTTGCTCAGTGCCATCACAGATTATCTGTATAGTATCCCAAACTTCCTTGGCAGTTTTGCAGTTGATAATGTTGTCAAACATGTTTACATCAACTCCATTAAACAGAATATTCATGGCCTTTTTATCCTTCCTGACTTGTTCAATGTCAGGATCAGACCATTCATGCCTTGGCTTGGGGACTGATGGCTCGTTTCCTGTTGCAGCTCTCATTGGAACATGAGGGCCTCTTTTTATGCAGTCCACATAGGCCTCATCTTGAGAAAGCATATGAAGATGCATCTTTACCTTCCAATGATGGTAATTATCTTTATCTAGAAAAGGAATCTTGACTCCAACATCCTTCTTGTTCATCTTGCTGAATTATTTTGATCTTTAAACTCCTTATAAGTTAAGAGCTTGCTCTGATACCAATTGTTATTCCCTTAACAATATAGCAAGAATTACAGAGGGGGGGGTTGAATGGAATTCTTGAACCTTTTTCTTAAAATAAAAATGTTCAAACTCGAATATAAATATAAGTGTGTTGATTAGCACAATGCGGAATAAAAACTTAAGTGAATCAAAACACAAGTAACTAAAAACAAGAGTCTTTAAAAACTTTCTTGTGGATTTAAACAATTCCACCAGAGATATATATTATATCGAGAGAACACTGTATGCAGGAATGCTCACAGCTGCTTACAAATATGAACTACTTAGAATACAGAGAAATACTAATAAATCTGTTTACAAATGTTTCTCACTTTTTTTTGTATCTCAGATCTTAGTTTCTATTTGCTACTTCTTGGTTTATATATTACCAAGATTACAAAGTCAAAAGACAGGATCATTATAAAAACTATCGGGTCTAATGCTTTGTTACTTTGTTCTCTATTACCCAGTTAATAGGCTTCCTCATTCCATTTGCATACACTTCGACGCATGTGACCAGTTGTCACTGTCAACTGATATTTGAATTCTTTATCCGTTGAGTGCATGATCATCCATCGACTTTATGATCATCCGTTGATGGCTTCATTGATCATCTGTCGACTGCTATATTAAACATCCGTTGATAGCTATTTGATCATCTGTCGATGGCTTTGTTAATCATCCGTCGGTAGTTATTTTGGCACTTGACTTCAATTCATTTATGCAGAATTACAAGACATCATCTATGTACAATTAATCAACCTATTCTGCATATCTAGTTAAAGTCAACATGACTTATATGCTACTACAGAATCAATACAAAGATGTATGCAGAAATGTGCTACAGACTAATTATTACATAAGCTACTCACTCGACGGATAATAAGTCATCATCTGTCGGGACTATAATGATTTATCCTTCGGGACTATAATCCTTATCCGTCGAATGCTACATTATTTCACTAAGTAAAATCTATTTAGGTGTTTTGTTTATGTAATCATCAAGTACACAACATATGCACAACAATCCTTATCTGTGAAACATAGCACAAAAGTTGAGCCAATCATTATGGAGCACAAGCCAGTAAGGAGGAATAAGGTTGGAGAAACTTCTTTCAGGAACCTGAAGCCCATGGTACTCAAGCCAACCACTAGATTCAACAAGGACTCTACAAAGAACCCTCTAAGCTTTGCTCAACTAAAAGAAGTGGATTTTCCTCTTCAAAGCCTGATGAAGACAAAGTTTTGGGTGGTAACATCATAAAGCACAAGGAGACCAAGGATGTAGTGGAAAGAATAAATATGGCTATCATCTATAGAGAGGGAAAGAGCATCTGTATGATGCAAGGACATCCCAAATTCTCAATAGCCAAGAGGGAAGAGACCAAGAGGCTAAAGGAAGAAGCTAAAAACTGAAGGCTGACAAGAGAGCACAAGCAAAGCTTGAAAAACAACTAAAGTCAAGTCAAATTGAAGAAAAGAAGAAGATTGAAGACAAGAGTGAAGGCATAAATATGGATATGGGGAATATGGTTGGTGAGAGTGTGGAGGAAAGGAGTGAGGAAAGAAAGGAATGGCAGAAAGGGAACAGAAAGAAGGTCAAGGCAAAAAGGAAGAGTGAAGATGACACTGAGGAAACCCAATCAAAGTCTAAACCACTACCTTCTATCCCTGAACCTGTTGTAGCTGATCCCAGTATAAATATTCATGGTGAAACAATCATCCCTAAAGAGGAACCTATTGATTGAGACACCATCAAGTTCCCTACCTTCCTAACTACCTCTCCACCACCAAAAAAATTGAAAAGAAAATCCAAATCAACACCTCCCCTAACCTCAAGTAAATTCACTCAGAAACATAAACCTAAGCCTAAGCCACAAGGCTCAAAGGATGATTATGTTCACATTTGTGACATAAAAGAACATACATATATTGAACTCTTCCTGGATGAGCTGGAGGAAATAAAGGGGATAAGTGCCTATAGACAGCTACCAGAAAGGCTAGTGTTCAAATATAAGGGAAATGTGGAAAGGACTTGGCCTCTTCAAAGAATTCTAAGTGAGGGCTATTCTACCTTGGTTAGAGTCTACTCAGCTATCAAAAGGGATACTGGCTTTACCAGGACTGCCAAAACTGAGATTCTCAACAAGATTGCCAGTATAAGGAAGAATTGGTGGGAGTCAAATTACTTGCCTATAACATTACTCTTCCCTGAGCATGGAATTACAATTCATAAATCACCTCATTGGTTGATGGAGTTCAGAGACAACAAAGGAGTCAGAAGATTTTTCAGACTTAAAGACCAGCTTAAAATTGCCAGTAATGAAACTCTCAAGGACATGCAATCTAAGTTGGACATCAGTGAAGAAGATGAAGCTGAATTCTACAAACAACTCCAACTCCAAGTAGAGGAAAATGACAGGAGGCTAGGGAAGAAAACAAGGGAACAAAGGAAAAGAAAATGATTTGCTCAGACTAAAGGAGCACCCTTGGAAACACTGTAAATCTTCAATTATATCTCAGTACATACACTTTTGCAGCACTTTTGAATTTCTACTTGATTTTAGCTCATATATTTGTTAAGTGTTTTGTTATCATCAAGTTAACCCTGAATTTATGCCTACAATTCTAGTAGATATAAATAGGGGGAGATTGTTAGGAATATATGTATTAGTTTGATGATAAGTTAAACAAAACACTTAAGTCGAAATCTAGTGTTTGTAGCCTCAACGGATAAGACCATCTTGGCTATCCGTCTTAGAAATAAGTTTAGTATTGTAGCACATTTCAGTCTCTGTATTTAAGTTATAATTCTTAGAAGTTGTGGGAAATTATAAGTCATGTTAACTACTAGTGGATATGCAAATAGGAGGGCTAATTGTAAATATTTCATGTCTTGTAATTTTGTGTAAATGAAGTAGTATCAACTGATAGATTAAAGGCCTTCAACGGATGAGAAACAAAGCTTCAACGGATGTCTCTAAAGCTTCAACGGATAACATCCATCAACGGATGAGTGCATCAACGGATAAAGCTTCAACTGTTAAAGCATCAACGGATGTCACTAAAACATCAACGGATAAATCCATCAACGGATGAAAGCTTCAACGGATGCTTAGTCCCATAGCAGTTGATAGTGACAATTCATAAGCTGACAGAGGCACATGGGTTGACAGAGACAATTGGAATGTGGTAGCCTCTTGGAGGAATCAAGAAAAAACAGCATTTCCATTCTGGTGCAAACAAGGAAGTATTCAAAGATTCACAGATTATCTTAGATTGCATTGGATAGAGAAATGAAGAAAAAACATGTGAAGAACTATTTTATAATTGTATTTTATTTTTATCTTCACTTGTAAACTTGGTGATATATAAACCAAGTTGCAGCTAGTAATTAGAAGTGAATTTTCCAGTGCTGTTTTGAAAAACATAGAGAGAAAATCATCTAGTTTGTACTAGGAAGCAGCTGTGATCAATTCTTTGTATCATAGATTTTCTGAAATACACATCTCTGGTAGAACAACAAATCCACCAGAAAAGGTTTTAAAAGCCTTTGTGTTCTTTACATTTGTGTCTTGAATATACATCTGTCTACACCTGCTCAAAGCAATTCACACACATCTGTTCATTATACACTTAGCTTTTGAAACTGCTCAAAACTTGAAAAAGTTTTGAGATTTACATTCAACCCCCCTTCTATAAATCTCATTGTTAGTTCCTTGGGAATAACACAAAATTCAAGTTAAATAAAACTATTATTAAACTTGAAAGGTGTTACAACAACGGTATCGTTTATAAGGAATTAATCTCAAATAAATTATCACAAATCTAGAATAAATTCAACATGAACTTTTTCTATTTTTGCAATAAAAAGATCAAATGCTAAAAGCAATTTGAGATTAAGTTCTAGGAATTTTGATCCGCTAGATAGTTACACAAGAACAAGAGAATGATTTCTAGTGGTTTGGATTTAAATTAAATAGCTAGAAATTAATGATCTTGAATTCAGCAGTTGAAGATGAGATGTTTTGTGTAGCTCTGTTCTTTTTGTTCTTGAGTAGTTGAGTGTATTCAAAATGTGTTGAATTGAATGTCTGCTGCTCTCGTCTTTAATAATTCAATCAACAGAATCCACTTGAACTGGCAAGACAATCGGTATGACAATTGCTTGAACTGGCATGACAATCTGTTGAACTAGCATGAAAATCGGCATGACAATCACTTGAACTAGCATGACAATCGGTATGACAATCACTTTAACTATCATGACAATCAGTATGACAATATCCTGAACTAGCATGACAATCGGTATGACAATCTGATTGTCATACCAGTTCAATTGATTATCATGCTGAATTAATATTGAATATAAATTCAAAATCAATTCTGAAAATTCATAATATTAATTCAGAATTAATTAATCAATTAATTCAATTAATCAATAAATTAAGATTTGCATATATAATTTATTTTCTTAATTAAATTATATGACTTAATTAATTAATAGAGAATTAATACCACTCTTTGAACAACAACCACTCTTCTGAAAATCTTCTGAAAATCACTGAAAATTATGAATCAATTCTACCACTTCAATGTTGACACTCGGATGTACTGTCTGGTTCATGAGTGACTAACTTCCGTGACGTTTCATCATGTCTTGACTTTGATAACTTGATTTTCTTCAGATTAAATCCCTATAATTATCTGATACCCTGACAAGATCTCTGTCACTTGATTAAATCCATAATCTTGATTTATATCACCGAGGCTTGATCAATTTCTTGAACTTCTTCCAGTGAAGTAATTCCTCAAGTCTGTAGATGAACATTGTTTCTGAATCCTTTGACAGATGTTACTTTGTGAGATCTCTTTGACGGTAGATCCACTATTTACTTGTTACATTCTTATTTGAGTTGAGTTAAATCCTCGAATAAACAAATAGGCTATGACATATGCCTTTCAATATTACATCCCAAAATATAACTGAATATGTTATATTAATTAAAATAAATATTCTGACTTAAATGCATTTAATGAATATTTTCATAATCAGAAACAGCCCATCCCCGGTGGATAATGCTTAGTACACCGATGGATAATCCATACATTGTACACCGATGGATAATGCTCACTTAGTACCTCGATGGATAATGCACACTTTGTACCCCGATGGATAATGCACACTTTATACCCCGACAGATAATGTACACTTTGTACCCCGGTGGATAATGCACACTTTGTACCCCAACGGATAATGTACACTTTGTACCCCGGTGGATAATGCACACTTTGTACCCCGACGGATAATGTACACTTTGTACCCCGGTGGATAATGCACATTTTGTACCCCGGTGGATAATCAGTTCAGTGCATTACACCAAATCCTGATATTCAGATTCAATATTCATATTAAAACAATATAATAACTCACTAAATATTATAATTAAACATTAAGTAAAATTTCTCGCTTAGTCAATGTGGGACAAACCCACACAACCCTTTTCAAGCTACTAGCTTCACCTCAATTTCTTTATGGATTACACTAAAAAAATGACTTAGATCCAAACATGAAAGTTTAAGTCCTCATTACAAGGAACAACCTCCAACAATTAGATTTAGGAAATTACATTAAGAACATGTCTAAAACATGTCTCAAACTTTCCATTTTCTAACAATCCCCCACAAATCCATATAGAAATGCATATCAGATTTTATCATGACTTCCTTTTCAGAGTCGGTACCCTCCCGGGTTTGAACCCTCCTAAGTCCTCTACTTCGATGGCTACCAGATATAGATGGAATATTTCACCTTGAATCTTTATCCGTGAAGTGTAACCACACTCCATAGACGATGACAAGTCAAAGGCTATGGTCAGATCTACGGCTTTGAGACATTATGGTCGTATCTCGATCCTGTTCATCGAATGCTTCGAGGAATAACCTTTTCCTCTAATTGTAACCTCACAATAACATTCGCTTAGCTGGGCATGTCCAAAGATGTACTGCTAACATCTCGTCTTACGACTTGACCCCATTCAGAGTTATAAAACTCTTGTTATACTTGCAGTTTCAGTACCTTTTGAGGTTTCCAGGGGATAGACTCAGATACATAAGTATCAGTCTATATATAGTAAAGGTACTATCGATTCATCCTTACAACTTGTTATTACCACATTGAATACACTTCGAGGGATCTCCTCTTAGGTATATTGGGTTCCCGCTGTAGATGAACCATGATGGGTTATCAGTCCCATCCCCAACCTCGACTTAAGGACCACAACATGCTCAAGCCCCTTAGTTAAAGGATCAACTATATTATCCTGAGTTCCTATGAACTCTATAGCAATAATCCTATCAGACACAAGACCCCTTATAGACTTGAGTACAACTTGGATGTGCCTCTTTGTTTTAGCATTATACTTAACACTTCTGACTTTGTCGATAGTTGTACGACTATCACAATGAACAGAAATGGCAGGAAGCGGCTTGCTTACTACAGGTAACATACTCTTGATTCTATGTAACCATTCAGCCTCCGTCCCCGTGGCATCAAGTACACACAACTCAGCCTCAAAAGTTGACTGAGTAATCAAAGTCTATCTAGAAGACTTCCAGGACACTGCTCCACCCGCAAGGCTAAATACATATCCAGTCACTTCATTGGAACCAGATTTCTTAGCTATCCAACTTGCATCACTGTACCCCTCGAGTACCCCCGAAAATTTCTGGTAATGCAAGCCAAGAGAAATTATTCCCTTGAGACATCTAAGAACTCTTTCCAGTGCCTCCCAATTAGTCTTGTTCAGACAGCTTGTATATCTAGCTAACTTAGACACAGAATAAGAAATATCTGGTCTAGTCACATTAGCAAGATATTGCAAACTCCCAATAATCTGAGAATACCTTAACTGAGATACAGGAACACCTGAACTATTCTTGATAAGGCCAACTTTAGGATCGAATGGAGTACTAGCGATTCTACAATTTGAATAACCATACTTCTCAAGTATAGATTTCTCTATATAATGAGACTGTGACAAGGTTATTCCATCGGTTGACCAGGTCAACTTGATACTAAGAATCACACTAGCTTCACCCATATCCTTCATCTCAAAGTGCCTTTTCAAGAAATTCTTTGTCTCGTTAATAATCTCAATATTGGTTCCAAATAACAAAATATCATCCGCATATAAGCACACAATCACACATTCATTTCCTCTAACCTTATAGTAGACGCACTTGTCACTTTCATTAACTACAAATTCAAAGCCTAAAACAGTTTCATCAAACTTCTTGTGCCAGTCTATAGGAGCTTGTTTTAGGCCATAAATGGATTTGACTAACTTACATACTTTACTCTCATTACCAGAAACAACAAATCCCTCAGGTTGATCCATATAAATATCTTCTTCAAGGTCACCATGAAGAAAAGCTGTCTTTACATCCATCTGATGGATGTTAAGACCATGTACGAAAGCCACTGTAATAAGAAATCTGATTGTTGTCATTCTAGCAACAGGAGAGTATGTATCAAAATAGTCAATTCCTTCTCTTTGCCTAAAGCCATTAGCAACTAGCCTAGCCTTGTACTTATCTATTGAACCATCAGGGTTTAACTTCCTCTTGAAAATCCACTTACATTCTATAGTAGAACACCCAGGAGGGAGATCGACTAACTCCCATGTTCCGTTAGAAATAATGGAGTCCATCTCACTCTTCACAGCGCCTTTCCAGTACCTTGATTCCGAAGAATCCATGGCCTGACGAGAAGTTAAAGGTTCGTCCTCGACATTGTAAGTGATGTAATCACTTCCAAAGTCCTTGACTATCCTTGCACGCTTACTCCTTCTAGGTTCCTCTACTTCGTTAGGAGTAGAGCTACTACCAGGATCCGCCCCCACATTCGTCATCCTTTCCACATGATCGGGAATGGAACTCGATGTGCAAGGGGGATCATCATCAGAAGTACCTTGAGGTATACCAGTCTTCATAGGGAATACATCCTCAAAGAATGTTGCATCACGAAACTCAACTATCGTGTTCACCACAATACCATCTATGTCAGATTTTAATACTAAAAATCTTATAGCAATTGTGGTTTCAAGATAGCCTAGAAAGACACAATCAACAGTTTTTGGTCCTAGTTTCTTTCTCTTGTGTTCAGGGACAGGTACCTTGGCAAGGCACCCCCACACACGAAGATAACTCAAACTAGTTTTACGCTTTCTCCATAATTCATAAGGAGTCTTATCCATGTGTTTCAGAGGGACTCTGTTCAGAATATGGCAAGCCGTATTTAGTGCCTCTCCCCACATGTACTTAGGCAACCCCGAATTAATCAACATACTGTTAATCATATCTTTAAAAGTTCTATTCTTTCGCTCTGCCACCCTATTAGACTCAGGTGTGTATGGAGGAGTCACCTCATGAACTATACCGTTGCTTGCACAAAATTCATTAAACGAGGTACTCCAATACTCACAACCTCTATCCGATCTCAACCTTTTAAGTACTTTGCCAATTTATGTTTCAGCTTCATTTTTAAACATAATGAATTTATCTAGTGCTTCATATTTATGTTTAAGCAAATAAACATAACAATATCTACTACAATCATCTATAAAGGTAATCACATATGTCTGTGTGTACAAAATCTAACAAGTCAGAATCCCTAACAACATTATGAAATGGTTTCCTTGTTAATTTAGCAGTCACACATACTTGACATTTATTTTTCTTATCAATGGCATGCTTTGGAATCAACTCTAAATTCATCATTTTCTTTAGAGCGCCAAAATTTAAATGACCAAGTCGTAAATGCCACAAATCAGATGATTCTACACAATTAATAGAAGGTGCAACACTATCATTAATAAAATTGCCCAAAACAGGCTCCACATTTATTAAAAATAAACCGTCAGACAAGTAACCCTTGCCATAAAAAGTACTAGTATGTGTAATAACTACTTTATTACATTTGAGAGAAAGTTCAAAGTCATTCTTAACTAAACCGCGTCCACTAATAATGTTTTTACGAATAGAGGGAACATGATGCACTCTAGTGAGAGATAGAATCCGCCCAGAAGCAAACTTCAGGTCCACGTTTCCTATTCCAAGCACTTGAGCAGCGCTAGCATTCCCCATCGTCACTGTCACTCCATGAGTCTGTTGATAAGATACAAACAGAGTAATATCAGCACAAATATGTACATTAGCTCCAATATCAATCAACCATTCATTAGACATATAAGTGGAAAGTAGTTCAGGGTTGTAGTTAACATACCCGTCGTTGGCGTCAGAGGCAACAACCTCACCAACAACCATGTTAGCCACAGGCCCACTAGTGGTTGCAAGTCCAAGCACAGTTTTTGCTTGAGCTACCACTCCAGCTTTCTTTGCTTTTTTCACAGGACAGTCTTTACTCCAATGACCAGCTTGTCCGCAAGACCAACAAGGTTTGTTTGCCTTTGGTTTCTTAGCCTTGTTCTTGTCATTTTTCGGTTCAGTGTTATCCTTCTTACTAACAGATTTCCTTTTCTGCCCAACAGTCACTACGTTCACCTTCGAACTACTCTCATGTTCAAAAGGCATCACATGTCCTTGTTTGGACTTGTGCTGTTCCTACACAGAGATGTCCAACATAAGGTTTGTCCATGTGATCTCTCCTTTCTGTCTTTTCAGGGAGAGAGCAAACTCCTCCCAAGACTTAGGGAGCTTTTCAATCAAATCCATCACCTTAAACTTCTCAGGTAAGTCCATTCCAGACTCACCCAAAGCATGCACCAACATATCAAACTCATGTACTTGCTCAGTCATGGATTTGGTATCCACCAGCTTGTAATCAAGAAACCTCGCCACAGAATACTTCTCAAGACCTTGAGAATCAGTATTATGGGTTTGGCCTAGCTTCCCCCACACCTGCTTAGCACTATAGGCATCCGATGAATAAACATCAAATAGAGTGTTTGCTAAAGCAGCCAGAATGGCAGCCCTAGCCACCTAATCCTTCTCAGCCCATAGCGCATAAATAGTCATAGTTTCATGCTTTTCTTGATCCATAACTGGAGGATCATACTGTACCACCGGCCATAGACCCTTAACAGTTAACCAGAGCTTCATCTTTTTCTGCCAGTGAGAAAAAGAAGGCCGCCCATTGAATTTATCGGGCATGCCCAATAAATCAATAGGTTGTGGAAATCTGTACGTGGTCCAATCTATGGTGGACGCAGTAACTCTAGAACCAGAACCAACAACAACATGAGTCTCACCAACAGGAGTATCAGTTTCATTAACCATCTCGTTAAATAGCTATATAACAAATAAACTCTTCAAGATTGTTGGGAAAATAACAATAGTAAATTACTACTATACTAACACAATGAGGCAGTCATATAACCAATAACAAGAACAAGACAATAACACTAATCACGAAAACAAAACACGAAGGTCGTAAATAATATATAATCAGCAACTGTAAAAGAAAAATAAAAAGAAAAATAAAGCTTAGCGTAATGAAGCTTTCAATCACAACTAAGTCACCAATCCCTCGAGAGGAAGAGGCTGTTCTTGAAGAGTTTATTGCCCTCACTTACTGTGTTCAGAGACCGCAATAACCCTCCCAGGATAAAATAGTAACAACACACCGGTTTACAGGAACCCGATGTATAAACAACGATCAGACCTCAGTCCCCAAAACCTATGCTAATCTGTATAATTTTGGAGGAGAGAAAAAGAGGAAGATGATAGCTAGAGTTTTATGTATGATATTTCGACATCTATATTCCAAAACATTTTGTTCAGTAAATATATATTACATCCCAAAATATAACTGAATATGTTATATTAATTGAAATAAATATTCTGACTTAAATGCATTTAATGAATATTTTTAGAATCAGAAACAGCCCATCCCCGGTGGATAATTCTTAGTACACTGATGGATAATCCATACATTGTACACCGATGGATAATGCTCACTTAGTACCCCGACGGATAATGTACACTTTGTACCCCGGTGGATAATGCATACTTTGTACCCCGACGGATAATGTACACTTTGTACCCGGTGGATAATGCACACTTTGTACCCCGACGGATAATGTACACTTTGTACCCCGGTGGATAATGCACACTTTGTACCCCGACGGATAATGTACACTTTGTACCGCGGTAGATAATGCACACTTTGTACACCGACGAATAATGTACACTTTGTACCCCGGTGGATAATGCACACTTTGTACCCTGGTGGATAATCAGTTCAGTGCATTACACCAAATCCTGATATTCAGATCCAATATTCATATTAAAACAATATAATAAGTCAGTAAATATTATAATTAAACATTAAGTAAAATTCTTCGCTTACTTAATCAATGTGGGACAAACCCACACAACCCTTTTCAAGCTACTAACTTCAACTCAATTCCTTAATGGATTACACTAAGAAAATGACTTAGATCCAAACATGAAAGTTTAAGTTCTCATTACAAGGAACAACCTCCAACAATTAGATTTAGGAAATTACATCAAGAACATGTCTAAAACATGCCTCAGACTTTCCATTTTCTAACATATTTTTAATTTGATTTTTTCCGTCAAACCGTAAGTTTTTTTTAAAATCCGACTTCACTGTATTTTTCTTCATCTCTCAACGATCGATTTGCATATCATATGTGTTATATTTCGAACTAATTTAAAAAAAATATCCGGTTTCTAATTTTTATTGTAATATTGGTTTCTCTTGGAGTAAGACCCTATATATATATATATATATAGTCTTACTCCAATTAGAACCCTTTTAAGAGAAGGGGAGAGAGAGAGAGAGAGAGAGAGAGAGCGCTGAGCCGCCGACGGTGATGGGGCGACGAGGGTCTGGTTAGAAGAGGTGGAAAGAGTTAGAAGATAGAAGATTGAGATGGGGAATGATTAAATAAATATAAAATGTAAAATGGGTGGCTGTGATTAATTTAAAATAAAAAAAATGTGTGGCTGAGATTATATATCATATCTTAGAATAATAAAGGATTCTCATATGAGTAAAAGCCTATATATATGTATATATAAGCTCGGTCTAACTCAATTCAGCCCAACTCGTAAACATAAAATAAGCCTTAAATTTTAAAGGAAGTCGGCTCGGTTCGATTCTTAAAATACTTGATCCCCTCCATTTTAAAAGAAATTGGAAAATTTTAAAGCTAGGATAAAATCTTACACACCGGACTTTTTTGTGTCTCCGGTGGGGATGGTTATATTCTACCCTACTCGCCTTATCCCGAATCGGTTCCCATCCCGTTCGGAATAGATATTTGGTAAAATTTTCTAGGACGGAGCTGGGAACAAGGGAAGTTTTATAAAAAATTGAGGACCGGGGTGGGACGGGAATAAATATCTCTCCACCCGACCCCGGACCCCGATTCCCCAAATATAAATATAATTATATATTTATATACTATACTAAATAATTATTAAAAATTAGATTGAATTCATAGATTGTTCAAAATTTAATATAATCAATCAATTTTGATGATTGAACTTTTTTATTATTTATATTATAAAGTAATTTTAATAATTATATTCTATAGTTTATTTATGTTATAAGTCAATATAACTTTTTTATGCTCAAAATTTGATACAAAATTAATTTATATATTATGAATTATTAAAAATATATTATTTAAAAAATATTTTATATGATATGTAATTATTTTTATTATTTTAATAATAAAATTTACCAAATCCCGGAAGACAGTCCTGTTTCCCTTTCAGGACGAGAATCGGGGAAGAAAGAAATCCGTCTTTGAAGTTCGGGAATTGGATTGGAATTAGGGGACGGGCGGGGATATGGGCCCTATCCCTAGTCTCCAGAGTGGAGCTGTTCGCGAACCGAGCCATTCACGAACAAGCTAGAACTCGGCTCGTTAAGAGTTGGATTCGACTCGGTTCGTTAAGGGTTCGATCTCGAACTCGAATACAAAAATGTGTTCATTAAGAAACAAACTCGATCCGAGCTTCTGGATTGTTCAGCACGAACTCGACTCGAGCTCAGCTCAACTCAGCTCAGTTCGGCTCAAAAAAATTAAAAAAATATATTTTAATATTTATATATTTGATTATTATGAATTTTATTCAATTTTTTTATAAATATTTTTTAATTATTGAACCATATGAATGTCAAAATATATATTTTAGTAATTTGAAAAAAATTCAGATATTAAAAATAATTTATTTATATTTTAATAATTAAGAAGTAATTTGACTACTAATTGTAACTAATATTTATTCCCTAGTTGGTGTTTTAATTTTTTTAAAATTATTTATAAATGACCAACCATACCAATATTAAGATCTATATATTTAAGTGATATAATAAAAAAATTAGAAAAAAATAAATATATTTAGTTTGTTATTTTAACAACTAACCAGAATTTGACCAAGACTTCTCTTTAGTCCCATATTAATATTTTGTTTTTTAAAAAAAATATTTATGAATGATCCAACCGTACGGATGTTAAGATCTATATATTTTAGTGATAAGAAAAATTTTTACGAAAAAATTATATTTATTTTGTTTGCCATTTAAACAATCAACCAAAGGTTAGAACAATACTTGTAACTAGTGTTTAGTCTCATGTTTCAATTTTTAAAAAATATTATGAATGATCCAACCGTACGGATGTTAAGATTTATATATTTTAGTGATATGATAAAATTTTTAGAAAAAAATAAATTTATTTTGTATGTTATTTTGACAATCAACCAATGGTTTGAATAGTACTTGTAACTAGTATTTAGTCTCATATTAATGTTTCAATTTTTTTAAAAAATATTTATGAATGATCCAACCGTACGGATGTTAAGATCTATATATTTTAGTGATATAACAAAATTTTTTGAAAAAAAATAAATGTATTTGGTTTGTTATTTTAACAATCAACCGATGTTTTGACCTCTACTTGTAACTAGTATTTAGTCTCGTATAAATGTTTCAAAGTTTTTAAAAATATTTATAAATAATCGAACCGTACGGATATTAAGATATATATATATATATATATATTAGTGATATGAAAAAAGTTTTAGAAAAAAATAAATATATTTGGTTTGTTATTTTAACAGTCAACCGATATTTTGACCTACACTTGTAACTAGTGTTTAATAATGTTTCGATTTTTTAAAAATATTTTTAAATGATCCAACCGTACGGATGTTATATATTTTAGGGATATGACAAAATTTTAGAAAAAAATAATTTTATTTTTTTTGTAATTTTGACAATCAACTAATGGTTTGAACAATATTTGTAACTAGTGTTTATCTCATATTAATATTTCAATTTTTTTAAAAATATTTATGAATGATCCAACTGTACGGATGTTAATATTTATATATTTTAGTGATATGACAATTTTTTCTTAAAATAAAAATATTTGGTTTGTTATTTTAAGAGTTAACCGTGTTTTGACCAGAATTTTTCACTTCGGCTAGGCTGGAAAAAAATTAAAACTCGATTTGGCTCGATGAGTAAACGGCTCTCGTCAAGAACACGGGTGATATGAATTTGAAATTCACAAGACCCGAAAATACACATACGCCAGGTCTACATGCCCAAGTACAAGTATTTGGGGTTCAATGTCTTGTAAGAAAAAACGGAGAGATTGGTTTGATCGCTGGTAGGAAAATGATCACAAGCTTCTGAGTAAAACTACAAAAAGGCTTACCCACTTGTTTACTTGCAAACTATCAACAAACTTACAAACAAAACCAATTACTACCCATTTTCATCATCCCTTGTCATTCTTGAATTCGTCAATTTTAGTTTCAACTTCTACTACTTCTTTGGTTTGTTGTTATCTTCTCACTTTCCTTCTCATTTTCCATAACATCAAGAGACATATACAGATATGAGTTTGATATAATAATTTAAATAGTATAAATTAGTAGCATGTGCATGTATAATCTAATATTCTAGTATTTATTACATACCCTTTGTATTATTTTGTGCAATCATCTCCCCCCATCCATCCCCAGTAGACTTATACATTTATTACTATTTGTTGTTGGGTAGTACTCTATTGGTTTTCATGCTTCTCCTACTCTTTCCCTGTACCTATCTACCCACCTTCTTGCTTCTTCTTGTGCATATATACAATTGTTACAATACAACTATACATACCAAAGACTTTTAGATATCTAAGTTGATTGTTAATTATAATGGGGATTACTAAAAGGGTGGTTTACAAGCCTGCTGATCAAGTTGATATCGGCTCGAACAGTGATGAGGTTTATATCAGAGCCAATGTCAAGGGTATCTACTCTTTGATCTTCTTCTTTTTTTTTCTAAATGATGATTTATTTTTATGTAGTAAAGGTCGATCACAGATATTTAAATATGAATGCACACATGTTTTCACCAAGGGCTGAAACCTCAACGCTTGTAACTAAGTTGTTCAATTTATACGACTCTGTCTATCTTTTGAATATGAGTTTATATCAGAGCCAATGTCAAGGGTATCTAAACTTTGATCATGTACTTTTTTTTTTCTTTTTATCTTAATGATGATCTATTTTTATGTAGTAACGGTCGATCACATTTGAAACTTGAAACCTCGACGTTTGATAAATTGATATGACTCTGTATTTCTTGTGAATATGAGTTTTGAAGGTTCCATTTTGTGTCAAGATTGAACTTAAGAAAGGGGTGCAGATTGTTGTTTGGCTTTTTAAGGGAATTTGTGGGGGTAAAGGTTTTACTGTTTAAAGTTTGGCATTCAGTATCAGCAATAAACACAACTCTAGTTGTACTACTTTCTTGCATGTTCTAAGGGCCCCCAATCATATAATTATACTATCAAGATTATAATTCTACATTTAGTTTCTAAGGCTAAGAGTACTGATCATATAGTAGTAGCATTGCATGATATAATGCAGTTATAATTTAATTTTCAGTTGGAAACACTGTTTTCAATAGTACAACAGTTAAACAGATCAACACTTCAAGAGGTCCGGTGAAGGTCTGGTAGACATGTGACCATAGCGTTAAACATGGCATTCAATCCAACTTTTAATCATATGAATACTTTCCTGCTGCAAAAGTAAAGTTTTGAACTGATTTCACTAGTTTTGAAAATATTTATTTAGTGAAGTAACTGCCGATTCTGTTTTACTAATCTGTTTATGTGATGTGTTACAATAGCTCCTCGGATGACTGGATTTTTGGTCAAATTGTTTGTCTGGTTTTTAGAGCTGAGAATTCTAAAGCCCCTTTTGCTCTACATACTCAAGAGAGAAAATCAAATCCACAAGGTATACACTTCGCTTTGTTTGTTTAATTATAATGACACAATTTCCTGCAGGTGGTTGGATTATATATTTATATCATGCTTTAACAGTAAACTTCTGGTTAATTATTCATTTACGTAAATGAGGATAAACATATATTTTTATCAGCCAATACGAAGAAATATTTGTTTAACTGTATGAGCATATACTTGTGTGTGTTCATAGAAGAGCCGTAGGTCACATTAAATGTATTCACCACCTATATTTCCTGTTGGTTTCTTATTCAACAATCATGTCACAAGTTTTGTTGAGTAGTATCCTTTGCCTCAATCATATCAAATAATAAATAGTACTATAAAGTGATCCTCCCCCATTGCAGTTGGTTTCGTTCGTCGAGGTCGAAGATTCACCTCTATATGTCCCTCTGCACCCTTATAAAGGTAAAGTTTTCTCTTAAATCTATGTATTTATAAGATTCGAATGTGCTTATTTATTGCAACGGGAAATGAGTTGTAATTAATGCTCAAAAATCTGTGCAAGTCTCTACCACTGCTTGATTATAAAATATTGACATACCACTAATATCATAGTTATTAGCTGAACTAAGATGATTCCTTATTCATTGTAAGTTTAATATGTCATGACAGAGCACAAAGAACCAGAAACGAAACATCTGGAGTCGGGTCTATCTCCATCGGAACAAGTTCAACAGGCGACTGAGTGTATTAATTCTTTAAAAAGTGTACAAGA
The DNA here is from genome assembly GCF_009905375.1 of Apium graveolens. Taxonomy (NCBI): domain Eukaryota; kingdom Viridiplantae; phylum Streptophyta; class Magnoliopsida; order Apiales; family Apiaceae; genus Apium; species Apium graveolens. The sequence continues at coordinate 27,053 of NW_027419164.1, forward strand.
AAAGGAAAACATTAGTTTCAGGCACTGGACAATATTGGACTATTCAAGAGCCTATCTCTCTCGAGAAACAACTCCTAAGAAAGTATGTGCATTATTTTTGTTAGTTGCAAGTAGTAACATATTGTAGATGTAGTACTTATATCTAAATTGGACTATAGTTTTTACTTTTAGTACTGACAGTCATTTTGAACTTGAAAATTTTATTACTGGACTGCTTATGATTTCTCTATCTTTGCTCTTCATATCTATAAATATTTCATAGCTCTGTATAACAGTTTTGGTTAAATTGTTATTGAAACTTATTTTGGTCAAACTATAGGTTGCAGATCAATTTATAGCTTCCGTCCGCAAGTCATGGGATCCTGCACTTCAGATGTCATTCTTTATAAGTTGTGATGTTGAAGATATTCTACGGCAAGCTAATGAATCGACCATTCGATATGAAAGGGGTATCTGTTATCAATTCAATCATTAGACTGTGTAATTGTTTTTTTACTTTTTAATTTGTTTTATGTACTAGAGCAGTTAATTGAACATTGTTTAACAGAAAAATGATAATGTGTAGAGATTAGGGGTGTTCATGGGTTCGTCAACCCGACAAACCAACCCAACCCAACCCAACCCTCTTTAAGGCCGATTAAATTGTTTTAAAAAAACCCGATCCATGGTTTGGTTAAAAAAATTTCAAACCGCATTAAATGGGTTGGGTATGGGTTCAAGATTTTTTCGGTCAACCCAACCCAACCCGATTTAACTTAAGTCTCGCTCGATAATTTAAATATAATCTAGTAGAGATGATCAACTCATATTGTGATGTAGACATATTGCAAAGGAGTATAATTTAGAAAAACATTTGAAGTAATTCGCCTAACTGAACTTTTCTTCTATATTTCATTCCTGTATCTGCTTAAAATGGCACTTCCATATTCTAACAAAGAGAGTCAAAACTTAGGGGCTGGTATTGTATGAAGACTTTTGTTAACATGTAATATGATCCTACTAATCCCTTCTCCAAACACCATGAGGTTTTAGGAGGGCTGTCAACTTAACAACTTTTAGGGACTTTTTTTAAGCTAACCGACTTCCATGGATTTTAAACGGCTCTAGGGAGCTGATGAAATTCCAGACGACTTTTAAAAACTTTTATAAGAGTGATTTTAAGAGAATTTTATAAACCTCTCCTCAATCAATTGATGTATAAACTCTGTACACGGAAAAGAAATAATACCAATGAAATGGAGTTTAGATTAAGTATTTATTATTAAACTGATTAACGAACAGTATTTTGGCTTCTAAATTAAAAATAGAGAATTTTGCTTTGTGTTAATTATGGGACATTCACTTTTATTGCCAATTTTACAGGGAAACCGCTGTCAGCTCTTGATGGAGTACCAATTGCTGTAAAAGATGAAATAGATTGTTTGCCTTATCCAACCACTGGTAAATTCAGGCTCATAGTCTTAATCAATTGTACTTTGTTACGAAAAATATAATTATACTCTTCTGAAAACTACTGTTCCAAAATTCTGTCTTCAAAATGAACTGGAAAATGACTCGGTTAGGAGGTACAAAGTGGTTGCACAAAGTCAGACCTTGTACAGATGATGCGGACTGTGTTAAGCGCCTGAAACTTTGTGGTGCAATTCTTGTTGGAAAAACCAATATGCATGAGCTTGGTGCTGGAACAAGTGGCATAAATCCTCATTATGGGTAAGAACGTCATTGCTCATTTGTAACTTAGTAAGAATGCGATTTTCGCAAGGGTATAGTACACTGAAAAAAATGTTTGGTTTGTTACATTTTTTCCGACTGCTGAAGGTCCACTCGAAATCCATATGATGTCAATAAGATCACAGGAGGCTCTTCTAGTGGATCTGCTGCAGTAGTTTCTGCAGGATTGTGCCCTGCTGCCCTTGGTGTTGATGGTGGAGGTAAATTATTTCTTGATAAAAGTTACTATTTCTTATCAATCTACTTATATTACACTGGATACAAAGTAAAAAGGTGAGAAAATTCTCTAGGTGCTAAGTTGTCACCAATTCAGTAGTCGTATTTCGTAGATGTTTGAGAGGTGTTTAATCATTAAGGGTTCTGGTGTATCTCAAGTGCTATTAAGTAATGAAAGTAAAATTTCTCTGTGTCTTACTTGCAGGATCTGTGCGAATTCCTGCTGCTCTATGTGGTGTAGTAGGGTTTAAGCCAACTTTTGGACGTGTATCGCATGCTGGGTGAGTAGCCGCCATTTTTGTTACTGTGCATGCATTAAGAGGCGGATTCAGGGCTTTTCTAGGGAGCACATTATAATTTTCTCATTTTTAATGCTCAGGGTTCTTCCCCTGAATTGGACAGTTGGGATGGTTGGTGTACTTGCAGGCACAGTTGAGGATGCTATGATAGTGTGAGTCTTTTAATGTTTTTGGCTCCTCCTTCTATAACTTCTATTTACACTTGCCACATTCCCATAATATTCATGATTATACAGTCGGTAACTGTATACTTTTTGCAGTTATTCCGCTATTTGTGCCCAACTTCCATCAGATCAACCCATGACACAGACGGTACATCTTTTTTCTTGTTTTCTGTTTTGCTTTTGCACTTCAATCATGGCACCTCCATTATACTTATTCCTTTTGACATTTATTCACAGTGGTAAATCATCTTCTATTCAAACTTGTTATAATTACTAATAACGTTATCTTCTGTTGCTTTTAACAATACAGCATTTTGGTGATTTGCCATTTTAGTACTTTGTTTCTTTGTTTAAGAAACATAAAACCGTATACTGATTTTAGTTTTTTCTTTTGGAGAATGTAGCATCCGAAAGTACATCTACCTCTTCTTAACTTACCAAGCTGCATGCCGGAAGTCAAGTTGGCAAAATATGACGAGGTCTGCATTATCAATTTCTTCCCCACACCTGAAAAGGGACCTTCTTCCCCACACCTGAAAAAGGACCAAAAATTATCGCATGTCTAATGTATATTTTGTGAATTATAACTTTTCTTCTCTTAACAATTAATCCTTCTGTTGAATCAGTGGTTCAGTGATTGCACTTACGACATAAAACTTTGCTGTTCCAATGCGCTTACTAAGCTCCAGAAGGTCTATGGATGGAAGGTATCATCATTGAGTAATTTTTTAATCTTTTTTCAGTTTATACTAGATCTTATAGCTAAAATTGTATAGAATTTCCCTTCCCATTCATGGGTAACTTTTGCAGTTCTTTGTCTCGTATCTGAGTCAAAGTTATATTTTCATTCTTCAAAACTTATTGCTATCATTTCAAACCCACACAATGAAGTATAGTTCCTACTTTGCATATTTATCTTTGCACTTCTATAGTTAGCATAACATCTCTCTCTCACTCACTCAATCCCACACACACACACACCCCTAATCAAATTATATAAAGATATTCATATATCGTTCAGAAGCACTTGTTCTCTTTCCATTATCCTTTTTGACGAATAGTACAAGACAATCATCTTAAAAATTTAATGGAAGGAATAAAATTTAATACTCTTCTAATTAACAGATGTAGTGTAAAGTCCTTCGTTGTTATTTTTGTAAATCTGCACCTCAAACTGCAGGCATAGCAATTGTATTCCAACTTGCGATTTTTATTTTTTGTTCTGTCATGTGATATATAGACTATGGACGTGACTTTACCAGAGATAGAGGCAATGCGCCTGGCACATTACTTAACCATTGGTTCTGAGTGTACCTCTGCACTTGCTTGCCATCTAGAAAAACTGTACGTTTCACCAAACTTCAAGTTATCAATTAGCTGACAAACAAGGTAATTTATTGACAATAATCATCTGAAAACTCATCATCAGGAATATGAATGAAGTAGGGTGGGACGCAAGGGTAGCACTTTCAATATATGGCGCTTTTGACAGCAAGGAATATTTAAATGCTCAAAGGATCAGGTACTAATCAACTCAATCAATTTTATTTTAATCCGGGAAATATCTGTACTCATTTAGTTAAATATTTGAATATATTATTATGTTCAAGCAAAATATAGTAAATTGGATTACATTAAGTAAAATGCATATAAAAATCAAACTCGACCTCAGCATGATCAAGCAATAATCATTAAAATGGGTATTAGTGACATAGGAAGCTCTACCAAAATAGTTCTCGGTGCCGATCCATTAAGCAAGCAAACCACTATCTGTCGTGCAATTTTTAAACTGCATTGTGCCATTTTCTGTTGGGTCTTATGACATCCAACCATGCATATGTAGGAACCGCCAGTTGCAGATTCACCAAAAGATATTTGATCAAGCAGATGTTATTGTTACACCGACGACTGGGTATGTAGACCTATCTTTTCTTCTATAATCTACCTACTTCAAGCTCCTTCCTAAAATGAATTTGATTCTGTTAACAGTGTAACAGCCTACACAATACAAGATGATGCTCTGAAGACTGGTGAACTGGACTACATTAATGCCGGTATGACACGCCTACAAAAATACTTGTACCTTAGTTATTTGATCTTACCTCATATTTTTTAGAGAATAATGTTGATATCTATATTAGTTATGATCTTAGTTCATAATTTTTAGGTAATAATTTTGATATCTGAAAATTCCAACTATATATGAAATTATGTACTTGTCTAATCTTGAAGACTATTCCTTCTGAAAATCCTGATAATCTATTTGTAACCTATTGTACAACTGCACTTGTGTCTAAGGGAATTTGATTATACTATTTCAGCTGCACTAGTACGTTACATGATAGCAGGAAACTTTTTGGGATTGCCAGCGGTAACTGTTCCTGTAAGTTGCATTTGTCCTTTGGGTTATCTAGCTCCCATTAATAAGTTAGAAAGACCTGTTTATTTTAGCTTATTTTGAGTGTTTGTGCACCTTAGGTTGGATATGACAAAGGTGGATTGCCCATTGGTCTTCAATTTATTGGGAAACCTTGGTCTGAAGCTTCATTGATTTACATAGCTTACGCAGTGCAGGTGCTTTCTCAAATTTCATGCACATTACTTCTAGTTCCTACTGAAACCATTTCACTTGGTTAAATAATCAGGCAACACGCATTCATTTCACCAAGTCTTTAAAGTAGGGTATTTCTGTCATTTATGTGTCTTGCTGATTTTTTAGCATGGTACATAAAGTACCGACTCATTACTGATATTTACTTTTGTTCTGAACCAAAAAATACATGGTACATCCCAATCGGGAGTAGGTTCTAGGGATGATAAGATGTATGCAAGACCTTATGGCTTATAACTTATCCCTATTATTAAAGGCTAATTCTGTAAAGATCACGGATTTTACGGAATTTAATCGATAATATGGTAAAAAATAACCACTGCTGCAAATCATGACTTCAACTAGCAGGGGCAAAAGTAACAGTAACCCAGAAGCAAAAGTAACAGTAAATCAGAAGTTAACAGCACATCATGTCATGGACTCATGGTCTTCTCTAGCCCCAACTTGTCGCCAGTAAGGACGTCATTACCAAAACATTGTATATTTCTAAGCTTGCTCTACCCTGTCTGAGTCGGTTCAGCACGAATCTGTATCATCCTCAAAGCCTGAAATCCATTGAAAACTAATTAGGATCCTTGCGTAGCTTATTCCAGTTGGATCTTGAACCATAATAATATAATAAATTTAGTTTAGTTTTCTGTAATAAATATGAACTACACATATAAGATTGAAAAATTACGGCCTAATGAATTCTGATCTCTGCAGACATTAAGACCCAAAACAATGATATGTAAACGTTTCCAGCAGTTAGTAGTGTAAATGCATGCCTCCGGAAAAAATTATTCTCCGAGTACAAATCCTATCCAACACATTATGAAAAAGCACCTTAATCCGATAGGTGTCTGAAAAAAGATAATGCAGTTGAATAAGAAATATTTCGAGTGTACGTAGTAGGGGAAGGTAATGTTTTGGTTAAGCGTCTACTTCTATGTTACTCGGACTCGGCTAGAAGTGTCCGACACGGACACGTGTCCAAGTATCGGACTCAGAAACATTTTGGAAAATATGCATGTTTTTGGCTTAAAATAAGTGTCCGAGTCCGAGTGTCCATGTCCAAGTGTCGAGTGTCCGACACGGGTACTCGAAGGTAAAATGAAGAGTCCGAGTAACATAGGTCTACTTGCTACTCGTCAGATCACCAAACTTTTGGAAAGAGTCTCTTCATTAAAAAATTTATGTTGCATAATGAAAAGCCTTGTGCACCAGCTACAGACTTTCTAACAATTTTGATATATAATCTTGTGTTAGGCATTATGCGCTGCTGAGTACAGGAAGCCAAGAATTTTCTATGATCAACTTTCAGACTTGAAGAGGTCCAAGACTGCATAGTAAGAATCAGTTGACACTACTGTAGAAGCTTGCCAAACACATATAGCGGGGTTACCATACTCTAATGATGAGCAAAACACTTCATCCCTTTTTCTCATTTCTCAGTTTATACGTATATCGTTTCATTTGAGCCTTCAGATTTTTTTTAGAACTGTCAATACTTATTGTGTAGTGTATGCTAAAATGGTGGCGTTCAGATTATAGAAGTTTCATTTGTGTTGCTCTGGTTGTAAATATTTTCTACTGATGGAAAACTTTGGCAAACACAGTGATGGTACTAGAAACATCAAATAAGCTCTACAAGATCAATTTTACATTGTCAAGAAAGTTATGCCTATTTGATCAATATTGGGGAGAAAGTGATAACTGAGACTTACAACTTAACTGAGCCCTAAACTTAAAAATGATGAGAGGAATAACTTAATGAACCTAAACTTGAAAGACTTAAATGCACTTTGATGGCCTTAACTATTATTATCTTGCACAAAAATGATTGTTTTATAATTGTTGCCATGATTCAACATTATTTTCTTAACAAATGATTGCATTATGTTAAATATTTTTAAAGGACGTTAATAATTTTTTTTTTAGTTTTTTGTATCATACTTTGATAACTTAACTATTAATTATTTTGCAATAAAATGGCTCTTTTTTATATATTAAAATTTTATTAATCAAATTATTATTTTGAAAAAAATTAACTAAATCATATTTTTATAATGCCCACTAATTTCTAGATTTTTTATTGTAAAACTATTATACATTATTTTTAAGCATTGCTCCTATAAGAACAAGAGAAAGTAAAAGATGTAATTTTTTTTCTGATTAAGTTCGACGGAATTTGAAAATTTTAAATAGTATGTTTTTTTGACTAAGTTCATGTAACATGGATCAAACAACGGAGTGAAGTTCTAATACCTTTTTTAAGTAATATCTATATTTTTTTGTTAAGAAATAATCTAGAACTTTTAGCACTTTGCCCACCTTATAATTCGTTACACTTTGTATCTAATAGTTTAAAAGTCGTTGCATTTTACACACTTTTAAAGAGTTCCATTAAAAAGGGTGAGAACTTGTTAAAAAAATAAGTTTTTCAAAATTATGGGAAAACACAATTTATTTATATAAAATAGTTTCAATTTTAAAAAATATAAAAGATAAAATATTTCGGGTAAAAATTAATTAATTAATTATACTATTAAATATCATGCTATTGCTTATTATTTTTTAAATAAAATGACCAAAAGTCATGTGCGATGTCCAATTCACTTTCAATATTTGCTATTTTTTAATTTGTTTTTTTCACAGTTTAATAATTTTATTGGTTAAAATAATAAATAAGTATTACCTAGAGTATATATTTAAATTTTAAAAATATATCTATAGTATTATATTAAAGACGAATGAAAATTTCGTTGCTAGTCGGTCTAGTTACCGTAATTATAGTAATATTTAAAATAAAACACTTTCATAAAATATATTACTATTCACATTATAATTATATAAATACAAATACGACTATTATATGTCTAATGGATAGATTACTATTCACAATATAATTATATAAATATAAATAGAATTGTAATATATCTAATGGTTTTGATTTAAATAAAATAATATATAATCTTAAATAAAATTATACCATCGATCTAATCATAAATAAAAAGTAAAAATAAATTAATTACAATTAGTTGGATTTGCAGCCTCAAATTAAAATAAAATAATAAAGACTAATAAAAATTTGAAAGCAAATTCGTTTAGTCAATATAATGTCATCATGCTAAAATAAAAAAAATAAATGAGCTAAAACAAAATAAATTGAAAGTAAATTCGTTTGGCAGATATAATGTCATCATATTAAAATAAAATTATACATATTAACAATTCGGTCTAAAATATAATAATATATATTCCGGACAAAAATGAAATTAAACAAAAAAGTAAATATAATTAGTTGGATTTTGGTTGACATAGCGGGTGTGAGACTAAACCAAGATTTGTTATTTCAGGGTAAAATAATATAATAAATACTATCGATCTAGCTAAAATATATTTTATCAAATTGGGCTACAACATAATGTGTTGGTCTATATAATGTCATCAGAATAAAATAAAATATATTATCTATTTGGTTTAAAATAAAATAATATTTAATCAGAGCTAAAATAAAATTTAAAATAAACTAATGTATTTAGATGGTTGATATAACAGGTCTAAGGCTAAAATAAAATAATGTATATTTTTGATCTATGCTAAAACTAAAATTTAATTCAAACTAAAGGTAATTTTTATATTATTGATCCGTATTAAAATAAAATTAAAGTTTACTTAATTCGTTGAGATAAGTGAGATCCAACCCTAATAGCCAAAATATTTAAAGTTTGATTGGAGATATGTGTGTAAAATATTCGGGTTTATATAATTACGAGGTTTTTTCAGTTTCTATTATATCCAAAACTATTTTAATAAAATGAAAATATAGATGATTCTTTAGTTTGCGCCGAACTAAAATAAATCTATATGCTATTCATTCGGGCTAATAAATTATACAATTAATTTATGATAAATCAAAATTGAAATAAGAAAATAACTATACCAGTTAAAATAAAATAATATGTACTTTTATTCGGGTCAACATAATTTTTTTTTATTGATACATAAATTTTATTATCATTGATCCGGGTTTAAACAAATTAAACCAAAATTAATTAGAATATAATTATTTAGATTTGTTCAGTATACCAAATTAAAGATAATTCGTTTACTATTGATTTGAGTTAAATTTATCTTTTAACTAAAATTTAATTATCTTTTGTAAACACACCTATAAATTTCAACAAAACTAAATCTTTCAATCAGTGATTTTTTTAAACAAACTAAACTTTCACTAATTATACATATGTATATTTAATATAATTATCAAATTATATTATCAAAATTTTCTTATAAATAAATTTCAGAGCTTAAAATTTCACATCAAATTAAATTAAAAATTATATAATATTAAAAATAATTCGTGCATCGCACGGATTTTAAGCTAATATATATATATATATATATATATATATATTATCTAATAAACATGTTAACCAAAGTTGAAGTTAACACGTGCAAAAAAAAATAAACCTATAAACACATTTAATGTAATATTTAAAAGACGGTCCATTAAATAAAACTCGTTAAATAAAGCGTGAGCATATTGCCCCAATGTAGTCAACTTGTGTAGTTCACAAGCCTATCAAATACCCAAATAAACTCCTAAAAGCCTATCACATACCCAAATAAACTCCTAAATCTGAATAGACATCTAAAATGGGTTTGAGCTGTTACAAACTCCCCACATAAACTTTTATAACGTCGTTTTCAGGCTTAACAGAGAGCCCATAGGTCCGGATCGTGTCGCTTTAGTCACTGCGGGATAATAATAGTTGACTTTGTGTCCCAATCTCTGAATCTCTGCCTCTGGCAACATGGAGAACCAAGCTTTTAAGAGCCAACTTTAATACCATATGTAACAACCTAATCAAATCCCGAATCTTTTTTGAAAATCGGGCCAAGTCTCATTTTCGAGTCCAAAATAAGTCGAAGACTACTGGTCCAGAGTAGTTCACATGCACACCATATGTCCAGCTAAGGGCCATGAGCCCAATATTAAATATTAAATTTGTAAGTATTTATCCAGCCAAATAAACAACTGATAATATTTAAGGCATATCCGAGCTACATCAAATAAAGAGTAGCCATCAAGTAACCAAAACTATTAAGATATAAGATTGTTACGTTGTAGATTTTAAAGCCTAATTAAAGATCGAGAATTGCTTACAAATTCTCCCAATTATAACATAAAACCTAGACTCTCAAAGTCTATATAAATGACATGACCCTTCGTTCTCATAACTATATTTTTGATTTGACTCTCTAAACACTAGAGATATGTATGCATCTTATGAAGGTAGAGTTAAAACTCGAAACTCTCAAAACCTATGCATAATTAAACAATATTTTTTTATCCACAACAGAAGCAATTTCCGTTATCTCAATAATGTTAGGATGATAACTCAACAATAGAACGAGAGTTGCGACTATTATTATTATCCACAAAAATATGTTTAAGAAAAAATATTTATCAATTAACTTTTTAACATGAGAAAGTCAAGGGCGGACAACGAAAATATTTTTTGTTAATTATTTATTTTACCCGAAGTTTGTTATCTTTTATTTTTTTTTAAAATTAAAGCTATTATATATAAATATTTTTTTTCCAGAATTTTCAGTCTTTACAGTTTGCACCCCTCGAGGGATGCAAAGTGAAAAAACTTGATTTTTAATGACTTTCTCCGTTAAAAGGGTGTAAACTGCAATGACTTTTAAATTATTAGGTGCAAAGTGTAACGAATTAAAGTATGATTCTAAAACGAAAAAATGCCCAAACGTAAAGGGTGAAAAGTGCTAAAAGCTCATTTTAAAGGTTTTAGACATAAGTGATACTAAAATACAATACAAAGTGGAGATGCATTATTATTTTTTCCTTGATTTTGAATTTGTTTTATTGATTATAAATATTGTAAAATACCGTTTGTTTTTCATATATCGAACGTACTTAAAAATATATTTCTTGTATTTTTCTAGATATCTTGTTCTTCAAATATTAGTTTCTAAAAATCATTTACAATATATTTATAATAAAAAGTTTAAAGTCAGTCAGGCGTTTAAAATTATAAGTAAGTTTAATTATTTGTAAATAATTATTTGGTTGATAAAATATTAATATATATATATATATCAAAGTCATTTTTTATGCAAAAAATAATAGTTGAGCCATCAAAGTGCAATAGTAAAAGTGAAAAAGTAAATTCATTAACGCCGGTTAAATTTTTTTGACGGAATACAATAATCTATTAAAAAATAATAGTTTAGACGCTAAAGTGGCAACAATTATTAAAGAGTCATTTTTGTGCAAATCGATAATAATTGAGGCCATTAAATTACAATTAAGTCAACTCAAAATGATATGAAGTATTACTCATTAAGCTTGAGGTGACGAGACTCATCCTTTACTCAGCTTAACACGCATTACTTACTGAACACAAAGTGATAAGAAGCAAATATATCTTGAATCGGTAAATATCTCAAATGTCGTGACTTTGGGGATCTCGCAGTGAGATTTGCTAGAGGGTTATTTGTTTTGTATCTATTTTTTAGAACCGCCTGGAGAGTATTACATAAACTATATAGGGCATAAACTAAGCGTATGCTGTAATATGTATTCTCAAGATCAGTAATATTTTTCTCTTCTGCCTATTTATGTTCTTTCATTACGTTTATCATAATCTTTCTTACTTCCGTTATAACAAACTAGTATTAGAGCAAGGCTCTTCGGGGAGAAAGATGCATGGTGGTATTAATGTGAAAGTCGACAAATTTACTGGGAAAAATAGTTACAGTCTATGGAAAATCAAGATGCGTGACTTGTTAAAGCAACAGGGGCTCTGGGCACCGTTGAACACAAAATTGGCTGCTTTTGGAAGCGCTGAGATGATCAGTCTCGAAGAAAAGACACACTCAACAATTCTGTTGTGCCTTGCAGATGATTTTATTACTAAAATCACGGAGGAGGATACTGCGTCTAGTTTATGGTTGAAACTTGAAAGTAGTTACATGACAAAGCCATTAACAAATAAGTTGATTCTACAATAACGTCTGTTTAGTCTGCGAATGCAGGAATGTATGCCTCTTTGAAACCACTTGGATCAATTAAACATAATTTTATTAGAATTGCGTGATATTGATGTTAAAGTTGAAGATGATGATGTTTAATTTTGTTAGTTTCTTTACCATTATCATATGAGTATTTTGTCCAATTATTTATTGTTGGTAAATATCTTATTTCTTTAGAGGAGTTTAGATCTTCTCTTCATTTTAGAGAGCTGCGCCATAAGGCTGCTGGTCACTACGCCAAAGATGGGCTAATAAGACACTCATTTTACGTTACCTTAGGCCCATTTTATGTTGCAATAGGCCTATTGTAATGCCAAATCACCATTTCATCCGCAAATGTTGCCATTGCTATCTAATGTAATGTTTTGATTATCAACCGTAACACAACTAAAAACATTACCTTAGGGAGATAGAGTAACACTAGATAAATCAAACGTAACGCTTTGCTGACGTGGCAGTGCCACGTGGCAGTGTGGGCCCACATGTGGGGTCCACCTATCAGTGTGGGACCCACTTTCTGGAACAAGTTTTAGTGGGGCCCACATGTGGGACCCACTTTTGCTGACGTGTACACTGGTGGGGCCAAAAAAAATAATAAATAAATTAAATATTATTATAATGATAAAGCAAAGCGTTACGTCATGTCAGCACTATTGTAACACTAGCTTTCTACTGCAACACAAGCCCTTTAACGTAACAGTAACTTCACATGTAAAGTAACGCTATTTTGTTAGTGTTACGATAGGTCAAAAAAGTCTGTCTAATGTAACGCAAAACAGGCATTACATTAGAAAAGTGTCTTATTTGCCCATCTATGGCGTAGTGTGGTACATGTGCAGATAATCAGGTTGTTGGGTTGGTAGCCTGCGGGAGTACCAAACATGAAAAATAGGGGAAGTATAAATCCAAGAAACCAGCTCCTAAGGGTTCGAAATCAAATGATCTCTACAATTACTATAAAGAGAAGGGACTCTAAAAATCTGACTGTCCCAAGAAAAGAAGCAACAAGATAAATTGGTGACTACTGCCACACGTACTACTGCTGTAACTGGTGTTAATTCTGATAAAAGATATTTCTCTAGTTGCTTCCAATCACATGCATCACTCTGATTATCAATATTTTGTTTTTTCAATTATATTAACCATAACCGTAACTGTAACGACTGGGATTTTCGCGAATTATATTACATGAATAAAATATAAATTTTGTGGTTTATGTGTAAATTATGTGAATTACAAGGAATATTTAAATATAATTTATTCTAGTTTAACGAGTCAGTATAAAACTTGAATTATGATATGTGATTAATGATCGAGTCAGAATGATTGTTGGGCTGTCAGTTGAGACGCGACCCGTAAAGATAATTACGCAAAGAGTGGATTTGATGTTATTTTTGAAAAAGAGAATTTAGTAGATTACATGAATAATATGAAATATAAAGAGTCTTATGTGTGTATGTCATTACTAAGATATGAATAGGTGAAGTCATATAGTTATTTGAATTAGCGATTATACAGTAAAAGTGAAAATTGTTATAAAAAGAGTTTAAATGGAAAAATGGGTATATAGGAGATTTTATTGATGGGATGTGTGAATATATGTTACTTGACCCTTAGATGTTTGGAATGGTGATTGTGGAATTTTTAAATATTTTTAAATGATTTATTGAGTGAAAAATAAGGGTTATTTGACCTTTAAATATTTTTATAAAATCACAGGAGTATGGTCAAATTATGAAACTTGTCATTATCCCTGGATTGGTCTTGGAGACTTTTTAAAACTAAGAGTCATAATTATTTTAAGGTCTGGGTATTTTAAAATGTTTTTTCAAGAGTTATTTCTATTTTCATGGTTATCTTACAAAATTCGCAGAAAATAAACCATTCACTCAATTATTATTTTAGAAATATCGGGAGATAGATATTTTCATAAAATTCATTTTAAAAATAAGTTTTTAAATTAAAATCTCCTTTTCCTATTTATTATGTAATTTAAAGTTGAATTTCCAGCTATAGTTAAAATCAAAAAATTGTTAATTGAATTTTTTTGGGGTAATAACCAAACTGCCCCTGGGCATATAAACCCAGGATCATCTCTCATTTTCTTTCTTTCTCCTTCGTCTCTTACTCTCTTCTCCCTCTTGAAATCTCTCGTTCTCTCTCTCCCCCTCTCGGTAATCACCACCACCATCTCGCCCGTTCCTTTTGATTTTAAGCTCAATTCGAGCTTATTTCTTGTTGTAGTCCCTGCTCTGTGCTTGCATGCGTGTATCGTGTATGTATAGTCAGAAAAGTTTGAGAACCCAATTCGATTTTAGTTCAAATATGGGATGATTCGGTTTATTTCGTTGCAATCAGTCATGGTTATATGATTGGTAATCATTATTAGTGAAGTTTTGAGTTGGAAACCTCTTTTAGGGCACCACTGAAGCTTTACCGCCACCGGGAATGAACTCCGTCGAGCCGAAGGTGGGCGGTGATGCTCGTCTGAGCCCTACAAATCATTTTTAATTAATCCTATTTTCATTCATGCATGTTATGTGTAAGTCAAAGTTTGAATTTTTGATTTTTTAAATTCAAAATTTTGGTCCGGCATTGATGTTTTATTAACAATTATTGTTCGTTTATGCATTAAATATAACTTGATGTCGATGCATGTTTTGTATCGTGTTTATGCAAATTTTTAAGGGTTTAAATTTTTTTAATTTTGTTAAGTTGTGTATTTAATCAATAATATAATTTGTTTATGTGCTTAATTATGACATGAAATTGTGCATGTGTGCTTTAGTTAAAATTTAGATTTTAATTGATTGTTGGTTATGAGTTTTAAATCGAAACTATAGGTTGTAGTTCATTTGTAGTGTTGTTGTGTATTGTTGACTGGATTGAGTAATTGGCTAGCGTATTTATAAACTAGCTATGCCGGATTTTTGGTAGAAATTATGTGTTAAAAGGGAACCTAATATGGTTAAAATGTTATAGTATCAGTGTTATAAACTTTACGTGTTAATTGCAAATAAGAGATGATTGTAAAACCAAATATGTGCTTACGTGGCTTCATATTTAGTTGAGTATAAATAATAAATCAGAAGGACCAATATATACTAGAATATGTATATGAATATGTGTTTAGGTGACCGATGTGAATAAGGTACGTGTATGTATGATTGTTTGCTTATGTGCAAAGGTTGGTATGAAGTGATTTAAATGTATAAGTTATATGTAAATAAGTGTGATTATCTACTACGTGTATAGCATGGTAAAAAATATAAGTAAAAGTATGAGTTGGATTAATTTACGTGAATAGGGTAGAAAGTTAGACGTTCAGAGAAACGTCGATTACTTATAAGATCCCTAATTAGGGTTTGTTGTTACATTGGAGATTTAGAAATCGAAGGCACTCGAACTAGGAAAGGAAAAGAAGTGCTAGGTGGCAGTAACTCCATCCTTGTGAAAAAAGAAAGCTTGTGAGGCAAGTAACTCTACCCTTTCTTATAAATGTTAAATGAGAATGAAACGATAAGAACAGTTGTTTATGGTATTGAATAATGTAAAGAAGGATTATGATAGTAATGTTACTTGATCTTGTTGATAAGCCCTGTTATTAGCTTGTACCTTTCAGATACCTATTTATACCTTGTTCATACTATTATCCTATTCTCACCTGAGCATTTTTATACCCCATACTTCCTGATGATTCATTTTACCCAGTTATACCTAAGTTGACCTAGTTCCCTACATTAATAATACATATGTTTGGGCAACACCCTGCTTCGAAATAGCTTTGTTTTACGTACATTGTTAACACCTATGCTTATCTTGATCGCTCTCTAGTTTGCATTCCTTGCCTTATACCCTTGTTTACCTCATTTGAGTTCCTGAAAGAAACTAAGAATGATTTTCGACTTGAAAGAGTCCAAATGATTTCAAAGGATGGTAAATGTTTAAAATTGAATTAAGCTTTATAAAAACAAGAGTTTTTCCAATATAAAGCACTATTCCATAGATTGGCTTTCGCAACCAGATTTTTAAAAATCATCTAAAAAACGTTGCTATTGAAAAACGATTTCATGTCTATTGCAAGGGGTTTTAAACGTTGCAACTGAATCAACAAAATTATGAGGTTGTTACAAAATGCATGCTATTGCAATGCATTACATAATCGTTTGTAATAGATTATAAATTTGGGCCCAAAATCTAGGCGGGCTTTCTGAAAATTTCAAGCGGGCTTGTTGAAAAAAAATTCCCGGCTAATGAAATAAAAATAATAAAATAATAAAATACCTAAAACACTAACTTTATACAGCAGACACTCAACTCAAATCCCTCGATACACAAACTCAGGCACACAAAACACACACAAACATAGGCAGAATCGAAAACCAAAGCTTGGAGCAGGAGATTTAAACCTAGAGGAGATTAGAGCTCAAAGAAGAGTAAAGCTCAAAAGGTATATAGTTTTCCAAAAATCTTTTCCCTAAATGGGTTTTCGATTATTGTTAGATATGTGTTAGTTAGGGTTTAATTTAAGTTTCTTTATTTATGTTTTTACTAAACTGGATGTTAATTAAGGTTTAATTTGGATCAACCTTGCATCTCGCTTAACATTTTATATATAAATATAATGGAAGGAATCATTCAGTCATAAAATTAGGATGACCAACAGCTTCTGAGTAACATGTTCAACAAAGTAGCTTAATTAGATTGTGAATTAATAGTGATTTATCCAGTCTTGGTAGCGAAACTTTTACATCATGGCTCTTCAATTAATAATAACGAATGTTTTACATCTTGGCTCTTCAATTAAAATAATGTTCATCTGTTCTTGACCTTATTAATTAAAAAAACCAACTATAAATAAATCAGTCCTATGATAATTTCATTGGATACATAGGTTTGGTCACTTACCTTGCTCTGCTTTGATTGTTGAGACGTTTCTTCAAGTTTTAACCGGTGAAAAAAGAATGAGCTTTTGGATAAGTTGGTTGAAAGTTGTGGAGCTCCTGTCGCAGTGCCAAGAAAAACTTCTTGGGCAATCAATTACAGTTTTTAAAGTTCGAGAATTAATTGAAGACATATGCACTCTTTCTACAACTAGTATATAACACTGTCTACAAATTATCTGTCATTCTATTAATATTGTTCAAGCATATCTTTTGATAATTATTTTAAAATATCCAATTGGTTGTGAAACAATTATCTTATGGACTGTGCAAGTCTACTGCTCTTTTTTCTCAAATGATGGTATTGAACATAGCTGAGAAATATCTACATACAATATTTTTCATCTGAAACCTTGTATAAGTAACATATATACATCATCTAGTAATAACAAAAAAGCGACTTTTTTCAGGTAATCAATTGATCACAACTCTATTTTCTTAATACTTGGTTCACTGTCATACCTTTGGTAATATTTTTTATGTCTATGTACCCTCGTTATTAAGGAGGGTTAATTTTAGCATTGTAACTATTCCTCCTGAATTTTTAGAAGAGACTTATAAATGCTTAAACAGTTTCTACTATGCTGGTCTAATTAGGTGTATGTTATATGTTTCCTCGTTCAGAAATAGATGACCATTATAAAATCAGTCCTTTGTTTTTAGTTGTTCTCCAGGTTAAAAGAATTAAGGATTTTAGATTGACTTCTGGTGTCTTCTTTTAACCATCCCCTGATATATCTTCTGTGCATGCATCTCCTGCCATTGTCTGTTATCTTTTCTCTTGTTCCTTTTTCCAATGGTATAATTATAAAATAAAGCGGAAAATTGCCAACTATTCTCTCTGAGTTATTACCAATTATAGGTAAATTGCCTGTTAATTTCACAAATTTGTCGTGGGTCAACAAAGAATGGTTGAAGGAGTGACTGGATTGGTTGGCAAGAATATTTAGAAGAGGATGGTGCACAACAAAATTGATGAGCATAATAGTTCTGAAAGTGGAGGAGATAAAAGTAATAAAAGAGATGGAGATGGGAAAAAAAGTCGAGTACAGAAAGGGAAAATGAGAAGGAATCAAACAAAGAGCAGCTGCCAATAGCTAGAGAAAAGAATAGGCATGCAGTCAGCAATTATACTATTACTGGATCTCTCAAAGCAACAAGAATTCTAACCTTGGCAAGAGGAAGGAACTGAGAATAAATGGTTTTCTGCATGGTGAGTAACTTCAATGCAACATCCTTTAATTATAAGCTACATGAACTTAAGTGATGTTTCTATCTTTATGATAGATTAAAAAGCTATTAAAGAAACTATATTTTGACTTTATCGTAACTGATTTTCCTTGTGGGCCTGTTGCACTTGCACTCTTTTAAGGTAATTGTAAACTTTGTGGACTGCCATGTATTTTTTTGTGTGTTCTTGGAGCTCTTTACACCAAGCCACCAACTAAAAATATAAGGGTATTAAAAGAGTAGTTTTGTAAATTATTTTTACACCAAGCCGCCAACTAAAAATCTAAGGGTATTAAAAGAGTAGTTTTGTAAATTATTTTTTCTTATCTGCTTCTTATATGTGACTCTTTCTTCTAACATCCAGTTTTCCTCTGTGAGCCATAGGACAGGTGACAGTAACAAGGTGAATAATAGTGTCCCATCCTCACCTTCTACTTTAGAGAATGAGAAGAAACTAGAAACATTAAAAGCCGGTTCCCTTTCAGCTTCTGAATGCCGGAGAAGTGACATGAACCAAAAGGTGGACGATAAAGTAGGGTTGGCCCATCTAGTCCTGAAAAACATAGTAGTTCACAAAGCAAGGTGGATGACAAATTAGAGCTTGCTCATCCAGTTCTGGAAAATAAAGTGGCTCAAAAAGCTACTACCCTCACAGCAGTTGGAGGACATGAGGAGATCGATCACTCAAAGGTTGACAAATAAGGAACACAAGGTAAATTGCTATGTAAAGGATAAAAGGCCACATTGTTCCTCAACGAGGCCATCTTCTACAGTTAAACAAATTGTTAGAGAATGTCCCAAACCTCCTTATCCTGATTCCAAGTATTTGAGTAAGATACTTGATATGCCTGTTAATTTCACAAATTAAGTTTGAGTCTTCACTTAGGTCAGGTTTGCCGCAAATTTCCATTTTGCAGGGAGTATATTGAAAATGGCTATTGTCTGTTTTAGTAATTTGTCTCTCCTTACTTTAATATGTTTCTTCTCGGAAGATGGTCCTCCAGTTGGCCATTCACCCAGCAGGGCAAACTATGCTTCTGTATCTTGGTGCACTTTCTATTCAAAAGGAAAGTTTAATTGGTCACACGATTACTTAAAACGACATAATCAGGTTAGAGTGCCGAGGTATATTGTTGCTAGATCGAAAGTTGCTGGAATTGGGTATCCTGATGCTGCTCATCAATTACCAGATTTACTTCTGGGATTTTAGACTTTCAATTTGGTTTCCAGGTTATTTGTTTTTACATGTGTTTTTCTTTCTTTTTACTTTTGAATGCAGAGCTTCAGTTGATCTCTAAAGTTAAAGTTAAATAAAACAGGATATGTTAGTCCCTTAATAATATAACAAAAATTACAGAAGGGGGGTTGAATGGAATTCTTGAAACTTTTTCTTGAATAAAAATTTTTCTAACTTAATTATATATATCAGTGTGAATTGATTAGCAGAATGCGGAATAATCACTTAAAATGAATCAAAACATAAGTAATTAAAAACAAGAGTCTTTAAAAATTTTCTGGTGGATTTGAATGATTCCACCAGAGATATATAATATATATCGAGAGATGTTAGGTCACACACACACACTGTAGAGGGGGTGAATACAGTGTATAGTATAATCAAATCGAACTTTAATAACTCAAGTAACATAAAACAAACTTTATTGAAACAATAAACTCTGTTACAGTATGGAACTATTCTCTCTCAGTGATGAACAAATATCACGAGAGCTGCTAGGGTTACAATGAATAATCTTCTCGATTGTGATAACACTTATAGTGTAAACCCTATGTCTGTGTTTATATATTACACAATTACAAGATAATCGCTAATTGATATGGAATATAATTTTGCTTCCTAAAATATATCAATCAGATATCTTTTCTTCCAAGTATTCTATTCTTCATAGAATTCCTTCTTCATGCATATCTCTTCTTATATTTGTCTCGATCTTCTTTCCTTTAACCAGCTGCCTTCCTTAACTGAATGTCCTTCAGTACTTAAGTTCTGATATCCATCTTCTGATAATTATCTCCTGATAATATAAGTACTGATATTCTTAAGTCCTGACTTCCAGTAAGTACTGATTTATCCTGTTTAAGTAAGATCTGAAAACTAAACATAAATCACATTAGCCATGACATTATCAAATATATCTAACAATCTCCCCCAACTTGTAAATTAGCATAATATACAAGTTTAACAGATATTTGATGATGTCAAAAACATTAAGTACAAATGCATGAGAATTTGACTAGATTACTACAACTTACAGTCCTTAAAGCTTTACCAATCTTTAACTTCTGATAACAACTTCAGTCTGTATTCATATCAGAATTTAAGCAGTTGTAGATCTTAACTTGGCTTCATCTTTTGATCTCTCTGATGTCAGGAGTTGTTCTGAGATAGTTCTTCAACAAACATCTCTCAGCATATCTGAGTTCATCAATCATCCTCCTTTTAGCATCTTTAAGTTCTGCAGTATCTTCACCAATTTGAAAGATTGTAGCCCTGAGATCATTAATTTTAGCTTTCTTTATGTCCTGATCCAGTTTGATCAAATATGCCTTGTCAGACTCAAGATTGAATTCCACAACCCTGTAACCCAGAAATGTAGTTATAATCTTGGCAGTGTTGTCCTTCATCTCAACTATATCACCCTTGTGATCTCTGTACTTTGGAAGATATCAGCTGTCAGACTTAACAGAATAAAGCTTTTTCTGTTTCTGAATTTGACTCTTCAAAAAGTTTGCAGCACTTTCTGTTATTTTGTCATTCACTTGAAGTAAGAATAATACATGCTCCAGTTCTTCAAAATACTTCAGTGGAATGGCATTTTCCCTTATATGATAAACCCTACCATCTGTCATGAAGTACAACAAGATGTGTACTTTCAAGTAGGTATGGTAAACCATTTGTACAGATTCTAGTTGATTCAATCTCTCAGGAGTTGCTCCAATACCTGGTTCACTTAAGGAAGTTGGATCATTGGTAGTGTTCTGTATTCTTCTTTCATCAGCACTTCCCAATCCAGTTTTATCTCTTGCTTCCTTTCCAGTAACCACTCTTGCTTCAAAACCACTTACAGCAGTCTTCAAGGGTTGAGTCTGTTTGGCTTTGGTGAATCCTGATAGGAGTATCTTTGAAGGTTTAACATGAGCAATGTCAGAGGTTTTCTTTGATTTATCTTCTGATATCAAGTTAACTTGAGCTAAGTCAGAGGTTACTTGCTTCTTCGAAATATCAGAACTAACTATCTCTTGACTCTGAACAACTTGAGCCATGTCAGAGGTTGTCTTAGAAACTTTTCTTGAAGTCAGAGCAAGATCAGCATCTTCATCAGTAATTTCTTCATTCACAGGAGGCACATAAACCTTGATAGGTTCACCAACTTTCTCTTTGCCCTTGGACCTTGGATCTATCTGCAGTTGTGATTTAACCATGATTGCTTCAGGATTTGTCCTTTCTTTTATCACAATGCCTTTGAGTTTTGGAAGTGTCTTTTTACCAGAAGCTTCAGATTTAGATTTGACTTGTTCTGATTTAAGTCTAGCTTCTTCTTCCATCAGACTCTCCAAGTCCATTCCTGGATTTTCCTGAAGAAATAACTGTCTTGACATTTCTTCATCAAGATCTAAAAGTTCATCAGAACTTATCCTTTTACCGGTAGCAAAAGTAATTCTTTTTCCAGCATCAGAACTTGTCCTGTGACTTGTGATTTCAGCTTTTCTTGATGAGAAACCTCTACCTTGACTATGACCTCCACCCATTCCAGAGTTTCCTTGGTCATCTTTTTCATCATCCTTCCCCTTCAGTGTCTTAACAGTTTTGTATTTGGACTTAATTACTTTCTCCCCCTTTTTGGCATCAGCAGGTAAGAGAAGAGAGACAAGCAATTCCACTGAAGCTTGGATTTCATCAAGTTGAGATTGCTGAGAAGCTTGATTTTCAAAATATCATCAATCTGAGATTGTTGTTTCTCTTGAGTCTTCTCAATATAAGCAACTCTGTAAAAGGTAGGTTGGAAGAATTTTTTCTTGTCAAGTTTCTGAACTTGTTCTTGCTTGATTAATTCTTCCTGAATTTTATGTAACTCTGCATGAGTAGTGGAATGGAGACCTTGTATATGTTTAGTACTCAATGCAGTGACTCGAAGCTGTGTTTTGAAATCATCAGTAATTATCATCTCATCAGCTTTTGTCAAGTGCTCAGCAAGATTCTTTGCAGATGGAACACAGGTAACTGAGTTCCATTCCTTAGTCCACTCCTGTCCTGCAGGAGTTTCACTCCAAGGCACTGGTGCTTCTCTTGTAACAAACTTCTTAACTAGTTCATATTTAGGAACAGTTTGTTGAGGTGCATGTCTTGAAGGACCTGCTTCATCAGCATCTGCAGTTAGAGCAGCATCACCAGTATTATCAGCATTTGCAGCATCAAAACTTACAGAATCAGCATCTTCTGATAAAACAACAGTATGAGAAGCAATTGAGGCTTCAGCATCATCCTCTAAGTGTTGATCTGGTTCAAAGTTCTGATCAACAACCATATCCTAATGCTCACCTATATTCTGACCATCATCATCTAGATGCAGAGAAGGTGTAGTAGATAATTCTGGAGTTTGAGTAGCATCAGTAATAGGTGTTGTTGATGGATTAATTGCTGTTGGAGCTTCTAAGTAAAGTACCTCAGGCACAACCAGGTTCTGAATATCAATTTCAGCACTTGTGCCTGGATCAATAGGAGATACAGTCTTTTGTACATGAGACACAGATGGTGTGTTTGCCATTTCAGTAGCAGCTTCCTGAGGTGGAGTTAATGGAGAAGCAGTGACTTCAGCAGATTCTGGTTCTTGTGAGATCAGAGATTCCTGATCTCTTTCCTTAGCTGCTGCTTCCTCATCATCTGAAACTGGCCTTTTAGCTCTCTGTTTCTTGTATCTCTTTGAAGGTGGGGATTCCTTGGGAGTTCCAGTAAAAGTCATTTTTCTAAGCCTTTTGAGAAGCTTAGATCCCCCAATTCCAGAATCCTTCTGAGAAGGAACTTTCTCAGCTTTCTTGTCAACAGGTTCTGATGAAGAAACCTGTTCCTCAATATCAGACTCATCTCTCAGAACAATCCTCCTTCTCTTCTGTGGTTTTTGAGAAACAGTCTTAGTCCTCTTGGGCTTGGAAGATGAAGGCTTCACAGTAGGTGCTGAGGATGAAGGTTGAGCTGTCTGTGAAGTTGAGAGATATGATTTGAGATATATTCTGAGGGAGGGCTGAGGAATTGATGTATGAGTGGTATGTTCTGATGGTTGCTGTGGTGTTTGGGTTGTGGTGGTGGGTTGGACATTAGGATAAACAGATCTATAGGTTTGAGGATCAGCATTTACCAAGATCTGTTTTACTGACTGAGGAATCTGTAAAGGTCTAACCACCTTTTTCTTAAGGTCAGCATTTACCAGGTCATTAAAGGCTCGTTTTGCAATTTTGAATGGTGGAGTTAAGGTACTGGCTAGTTGAGGGGGATCAGTAAGTCAAAAGTTATATATAAGCTGATATAATCTAGCAAAGTAAACTACATTTCTATCTTCTGTCATCCTATCCCCTATGAAACCTATCACAGTACTTGCAAAATCAAAATGAGTTTGGTTAATAATGGCATACCCGATGTGCTGACTCATTATTGGAATGACATCAAAGTTTGAACACTTATTCCCGAAGGCTTTAGTGATGTAGTCGAAGAAGAAGCTCCATTCCTTTTTGATATGAGCCCGTTTTAACTGTCCAAGCTTAGCCAAACTCTGCTCATACCCCAAACTTGCCATTAACTCTTGTAAAGCTGATTCCTCCGGTGTTGAGAAAATACATCCTTCTGGTAAGTGTAAGGCCTTGCGTATTGTACCAGGAGTTACCACATGTTCAGAATCATCCACTTCAAAAATAATACTGGGAGTACCAGTTGTACCACCATTATCAAAGTGCCCAGTCCGCCAAAACGTCAGAACTTGTTGGCTTGAAAAGACTGAAGGCTGGGTCAATGCATACCCAATTTCACTGTGTGCAAGAAGATCTTGCACAAAATGCAACTCAGATGGAGCTTCAACATGATCGAGAATTACAACATAGTTATTTGGAACGAACTTAGCTCCATCAATGATCAAATCCTTAGGTGCCATGAGAAAAATTGAAAATTAAGAGTTGCCTGTTAGGTGTTTGAGAAAATGTCTGTATGAAAAACCAACAACAGGAGATGAAAGAGAGTAAAAGCAAAGAAAGAGAGATAAAGTGTAAAAGTAAATAAAAGATTGGAAAATCTTCTCTCTGTCTTACTTATACTTGGAAAAAAAAATAACTGTTGGACACCTGTCAGACATGCAGTAATAATGAATAGTTAATGGGCACGGGAAAACAGTAATCATCACTTACCCACTTGCAGTTTTTCAAGGAAAAACCGTTCCACTTACCCAGTAATTCCATTAATTGAGGTAAATCAGTTTTAATTCAAAATTTAAACTGTTCCCACTTATACAATTATTTTCACTACAACACCAATATTCTGGAAAAAAAATTGAGTGTGAGAATGACCAAAATAAATCAAATAATCAAGGACTGATATTTTAAGATCAGAACTTAATTTAAATAAAAAATGAAATGGTCATCAGAATATAAATATATCAGGATTTATCAGTGTATTTAAATTACAAACATCTCAGAGATAAAAACTTGCAAAAAGTAAAAATTCCATTAATATATTAAGAGAATACATTCATAAAATTTAAATTACATCAGAGCATTACAAGATTATCCTAAGCTTCTAAACCTAACATCAACAACCTTAGTCCTAGCTCAAGAAGCTGGGCAAGGCTGACGATGAAGAAAAACAGGAAGAAGAAAATAAATTATTTCTTTTTCCTACTCTCTACAAAAAGAATAGCGAGTCTGATGATTCGCTCTTGCTGGCGGAGAGCTTCCAGCCTTTCTTCCTCCAATCGCTCCAGATGGCGATGGTAGTCCAACTAAAAGAACAGGAGGTGGGTGAGAACCTCCTGGGGAACCGAGTCCCAAATCTCATCAGGAATGGCAGTGACGTGCCATTCCTGCTGCCAGGCTTCACAGCTCATCTCCATGTTGAATGTTTCATAGTTCAAAAATATGTTGTAGTTGACCATGGTTTTGTTGGTATGAAGAAATAGAAGGTGAATTTGTGAGAAAAGAATTGATGTGTAGGCTGTTGTGAAGTGTTTGTTTATATAGGCAAGAGAATGCCAGGAGACGCAAGGAAATTTAATGCTGACAGGTAGAATTAATTCTACCTCATCTCCCTAGACTTGGAAGAAGAAAAACAGTCATTGGAAAGGTAAAACAGGGTTTAATGCGCACAAGAAACAAGTAAGAATTACTGTGCATGTACGTGTACCACTATCCCTAATTATATTGACTGTTAATATTCCGCCCCAACATATTCTGATTTAAAATGAGACTGTTTTTAGATTTTATCCACAAATAATTCAAGTAAAGGATCATAATTTAATATCAGAACTTAGACTTATATCAAAACTTAACAGTTATCAGAACATGATTTCTTAACTCGAAAAATGAATGCCTATCTTTGTAATTCTTTACACAAATTCTGATATAGATTCTTCCGAACTTAATCATCAGAACGTTCAACAGAACTTGTCCTCAGAATTTATGCAATGTGACACATAAACTGTTCATCTAAAATAACATAGATCACCACAGTAATTTTCATCATTCATATGGAGTGTTTAGTGTGTGCATTAAGCTAAATATCAGACAAAGAGTAAAGTCTGATTTACTTTAGTACATATTAGAAATAAGGCATAACTAAAACTTTACTAAAAATTTGTCATTATTCTGAAGCCTACTATTGAATGAGTTCATGCTTGAGTCCACCTCAACTGTTTTGTGCTAATTTTGTGCATCTTTTTAAATTCCATTTTACAGTGGCTTCTCAGTGTAAGTGAGTCACGACTGCTTATCAGAATTTATACTATTATCAGAGTATTTCTCCAGTAATCATAGAGTGTGAAAAGTCACCAAGTAAATATTTTGCTTTTCTGATGCATATTACTTAATACCAGCAATGCACTTGGGTCGTCCCTTCCACATTTTTACTCTAGATCTCAAAGGAGTACCTGATTTTAATTCCTTGATTCTTTTTCTTTTTCTTTTGATAAGTGATGTTTATCAGCACTTAGTACATTCAACAGATTTACTAGCATCAGAACTTAACAGATGAGAAGCATTATTCTAGTTTGTGACTTAGTAATAAGATAGACAAAGTAAACTCAACTAAGCTCAATATCAGAATTTGCTTGTGTCAATAGATTTCCACATAAATAATTACTTCTAACATGGGATCTCTAGTTTATTGAAGACTACTAGGTCAGCATCTAGCACAGGTATCTTCATAGGATAGAATAGTTACTTAAACAGACATATCACTATCAGAGTTTAGAAAGTCACATCAGACACCAGTCAGTACTTAAGCAATTTTCAATTAAGCACAGAATACACAAAGAGAGTAATTTCTGTAAATACTGATCATAAAGTCTGATGCATCAGAACAAAACTAAGCAGATTTAGAGAAAGAACCTGAAACCATTCCAAGTTCATTTACTAATCTTGTAAAAGTAGCTTCACACAGTGGTTTTGTGAAGATATCTGCTAGTTGTTGATCTGTTGGAACAAAGTGCAATTCCACTGTACCTTCATCCACATGTTCCCTTATGAAGTGGTACATGATGCTGATGTGCTTTGTCATTGAGTGTTGAACTGGATTACCTGTCATAGCAATAGCACTTTGATTATCACAGTAAATAGGGATTTTAAAATATGTTAACCCATAATCCAGTAACTGATTCTTCATACAAAGAATCTGTGCACAACAGTTTCCTGCAGCAATGTACTCTACTTTTACAGTTGATGTGGAAATTGACTTTTGTTTCTTGCTAAACCAAGAAACCAATCTGCCTCCAAGAAATTGGCAGCTTCCACTTGTGCTTTTCCTGTCAATTTTGCAACCTGCAAAATCTGCATCTGAGTAACCTATTAGATTAAAATCTGATTCTCTGGGATACCACAATCCCAGATCAGCTGTTCCTTTAAGATACTTGAAGATTCTTTTCACAGCTGTTAAGTGAGGTTCTCTTGGATCTGCTTGAAATCTTGCACAAAGACAGGTAGCATACATGATATCAGGTCTACTAGCAGTTAGATAGAGCAGTGAGCCAATCATACCTCTGTAATCAGTAATATCTACTGATTTACCAGTATCCTTGTCTAGTTTTGTTGCAGTGGCCATGGGAGTGGATGCACTTGAACAATCTTGCATTCCAAATTTCTTCAGCAAATTTCTGGTGTACTTAGTTTGACAAATAAAAGTGCCTTCTTCATTCTGCTTGACTTGAAGGCCCAGAAAATAGCTAAGTTCCCCCATCATACTCATTTGATATCTTGACTGCATCAGTTTGGCAAACTTTTTGCAAAGTCTGTCATTTGTAGAACCAAAAATGATATCATCAACATAAATCTGGACCAGAAGTAAGTCCTTTCCATGGTTGAGGTAGAACAGTGTTTTGTCTATTGTTCCTCTGTTAAATCCACTTTCCAGAAGAAACTGAGCTAAAGTCTCATACCATGCTCTTGGAGCTTACTTAAGTCCATAAAGTGCTTTATCAAGCCTGTAGACATAATCTGGATATTTAGAATCTACAAAGCCTGGAGGTTGTTCAACATATACTTCTTCCTCCAATTCTCCATTGAGAAAAGCACTTTTCACATCCATTTGAAAGACAGTAAACTTTTTGTGAGCAGCATAAGCCAAAAATATCCTTATGGCTTCCAATCTAGCAACTGGTGCAAATGTTTCATCATAATCAATTCCCTCCTGTTGAGAATATCCTTTTGCAACCAGTCTTGCCTTATTCCTTGTAATTATGCCATCACTATCAGTTTTGTTTCTGAATACCCATTTTGTACCAACAACAGATCTGTTCTTTGGTCTTGGCACTAGGGTCCAGACTTTGTTTCTTTTAAATTCATTTAACTCTTCCTGCATTGCTTGCACCCAATTAGCATTTTGAAGAGCTTTTCCACTTTCTTTGGCTCAGTCTGAGAAAGAAAAGAATTGTAAAGACATTCACTTGAAGTAGTTGTTCTAGTTCTGACACCTACATCAGGATTTCCAATTATCAAATCAGGTGTATGTGATTTAGTCCACTTCCTTGCAGATGGAAGGTTTTCTCTAGAACTGGATGCTCCCCCATGATCCATGCTGTCTTCATTAACATTTTCTGATGCTCCCCCTGAAACTATGCTCTCTGAGTTGGATTATTCAGAATTTAGATTTTCAGAACTATCAGAACTTGGCTTATCAGAACTTGACGAATCAGAACTTGAAGAGCCAGATGTATGTTCTGATGCTTCTTAAGATGTGGTTATATCTTGAGTATGCTCCCCCTCCATAGGTGCATCTTCCTTTGGTGTAGTCACCACAGTTTCAATAACATCAGAGTTTAATCCATCAGAGTTTGCAGTATCAGGATTTAGATTTTCAGGATTTTCAGTATCAGAATTTGAGTCTTCATTTTCAAATCTCAGCTGATCATGATCAATAAAATCTTCAAGTCCAGTAATCTTTTTATCATCAAAAGAGACATTGATAGATTCCATGACCACTCTTGTTCTCAAGTTATAGACTCTGAAGGCTTTTGTGGAAAGTGGATATCCAACAAAGATTCCTTCATCAGCTTTTAGATCAAATTTGGATAGCTGTTCAGGATGAGTCTTAAGAACAAAACACTTGCATCCAAATAAATGAAAATACTTCAGATTTGGCTTCTTTTTCTTCACCATCTCATATGATGTCTTTCCTTGCTTGTTAATGAGTGTTGCATTCTGAGTAAAACAAGCAGTCTGCACAGCTTCAGCCCAAAAATAGGTTGGAAGCTTTGCTTCATCAAGCATTATACGTGCAACTTCAATAAGAGTTCTATTCTTTCTTTCAACAACTCCATTTTGCTGTGGAGTTCCAGGAGCAGAAAATTCCTGCTTGATTCCATGGTTTTTGCAGAACTCTTCCATCATTAAATTCTTGAACTCAGTATAATTATCACTCCTTATTATTTTCACAGAATCTTTGACCAATTTATCCAGTTGCCTGACATGATCAATCAAGATAGATACAGTTTCACTTTTAGTGTGCAAGAAATACACCCATGTGTATCTGGTGAACTCATCCACTATGACCATAACATATTTCTTCTTTGCAATAGACATGACATTTACTGGACCAAATAGATCAACATGTAGTAGGTGATAAAGCTCAAAAATTGATGATTCAGTCTTACTCTTGAATGAAGATTTTATTTGTTTGGCCTTCTGACAAGAATGACAAAGGCCATCAGGAGCAAATACTGACTTTGACAGTCCTCACACAAGATCTTTCTTGACTAACTCATTTATATTGTTAAAATTTAAATGAGAGAGTTTCTTGTGCCAATTCCAGCTTTCTTCAATTGATGCTCTACTCATCAGACAGATTGCAGAACCATCAGTATTTGTTGAAAGCTTGGCTTCATAAATGTTACCACGCCTGTATCCTTTCAGAACAACTTTGCATGTAGATTTACTTACAACTTCACAGTGTTCTTCAAAGAAATCCACATGATAACCTCTGTCACAGATTTGACTAACACTCAGCAGATTGTGTTTAAGTCCTGAGACCAGAGCTACTTCTTTAATGATGACATTCCCAAGATTGATATTTCCATATCCCAATGTTTTTCCAATGTTGCCATCTCCATAGGAAACACTTGGGCCAGTCTTCTCCATAAAGTCTGATAGCAGGGCTTTATTTCTAGTCATATGTCCTGAACATCCACTGTCCAGAACTAAGATGTTTTTCCTGTTGCCCTGCAATCACAAAGACCACTAATGATTAGTTTTAAGGACTCATACATGCTTGGATCCTTTGACCTTATTAAGTTTGTTAACATTTGCAGCGGATTTAGCATCAGAGTTTGTTAACATTTTTCTTATCAGAATTTACACTATCAGACTTTGAATCATAACTTACACTAGAAGGAACAATGGTAACTTTCTTTAAAGAAGGTTTTATTTGATAATAATCATTGTACAGACTATAATATTCCTTACAAGTATAAATGGAATTCCATAAACTACCACAATGAAAACAAGGATTTTGTGGCTTATATCTAACATACTGACTCTTAACTCCTGACTTTGAAGGTAAGGAGTTTATGTTCTTATTTTTCCTGCAAAAAGAAGCCAGATGGTTAGAGCTTCCACAATTATGACACGTTTTCCTAGGAGCTTCAGGAACAGGCTTATAATCATTGCTTTTATTCATACCTTCCTTTACATTCCTATTTTTCCTAGGTGATTTTGCCTTGTTTGCATTCTCAACATCTTTCAGCTTATGCTTAAGCTGCTTCTTAGTCATTAAGCCTATGTTTACTTCATTTGTCTTTTCCTGTTTTAGTTTGTCAGAAGTTAATTCCTTTTTAACTTCTGATTTCTCATTATTAGTCTTTATAGCTACAAACTTAACAGGTTTTAGCTTTGGCTTTTGTTTAACAACTACAGGCTTAATCTCTACATTTCCTTTATCATTCTTATCCTCTCCATAACCTAAGCCCTCTTTCCAGTTTTCACTACTTAACAAATTCTGAGTTGTTCTGCCAGAGTTAGTCCAAGTCCTGATAATCTCTCTTTCCTTTTCTAACTCAGCTTTTAGAGATTCATTCATTTTAAGCACTTCATCCCTAACATAGAAAGCATCATCTCTATCTTTCTGAGTTTGATGGAACATGACTAACTCTTTTTCTAAATAATCATTCCTCTTTTTGCAAGCAAGATTTTCTGAAGTTAATCTTTCACATTTTAAAGTTTGATCTCTATAACTAATGAACATGGTTTTAAGATATCTTCTCAACTCATTAATATCATCAGTATGAAAAGCATAAGTAGTTTGAGGTACCTTTAATTCAGCAGCTTCAGAACTGCTATCAGCACTTGCCTTATCAGCATTTTCCATCAAGACATAATTCTCCTCACTTTCAGAATCTGAGGTGTCTGTCCAGCTTTTCTTCTTTGTGACAAGAGCCTTGCCTTTGTCACTCTTCACTTTCTTGCAATCAGGAGATATGTGGCCTTTCTCACCACAGTTGTAGCATTTGACATTTGTATAATCTCCTCTGTCAGACTTTCCTCCTCTTCCCTCAGATTTTCTGAAATTCTTCTTATCAAAACTTGTGCCTTTCCTGGAAAACTTCTTTCCCTTCCTGAACTTCCTGTATGCAATCTTTGTGATCCCTTTCACCATAAGAGCACACAACTTCATCATCTTTTCATCAGCATCCGTCTCAGGCAAGCTTTCAGATTCTGAGTCATCATCACTTTCAGAACTTGATGACTCAGTATCTGACTTTATGAAGAGAGCTTTAGCCTTGTCTTTCCTTGAGGTAGCTGCCTTGGGGGATTCTTCTTCAGCCTTAAGAGCAATTGTCCTTGACTTTCCTCCTTTCCTCTTGCTTCTTTGTTCCATCTCAATTTCACGAGTCTTGAGCATTCCATAAATTTCATCAAGAGTTGTTTTATCGAGATTATAGTTGTCTCTTATTGTTGTTGCCTTCAAATCCCAGCATTCAGGAAGAGCTAACAGGAATTTAAGGTTTGAATCTTCAAGATCATACTCCTTATTAACCAGTGACAAATCATTCAAGAGTTTGACAAATCTATCATATAAATCAGTCAATGACTCATTAGCCTTTGAGTCAAAGTGTTCATACTCTTGAGTGAGTATTGTCTTCATGTTCTTCTTGATCGTATCCATTCTCTGACATCTTGTTTCCAAAGCATCCCATATCTCCTTTGCAGTCTTGCAGTTTATTAACCTGTTTGACATTACATTATCAATAGCACTATGCAGTAAGTGTCGTACCTTAGCATCCTTAGCAATTGATGCGATATCTTCAGCAGTATAATCACTCTTCTCCTTTGGTACAGACTTTGTTGCTTCACCTGCAACTGCAACATCGAGCTTGGTTGGTTTGTAAGGCCCTTCCTTGATTCTATCAAGATATTCTGGATCTGTAGCTTCCAGAAACATAGTCATCCTCACCTTCCATATGGCATATTCAGATGGTCTCAATATGGGAACTCTAATAGTCTCATATCGGCTTTGAATTTGTGTGTTTGCAGGTTCTTCAGCTTTGGTGGGCTTAGTTGGAGTTTCTGCTTCAGACATGATTGTGTTTGGATCTTAAACTGTTTGTGTGTTAACAGATAGGCTCTGATACCACTTGTTAGGTCACACACACACTGTAGAGGGGGTGAATACAGTGTATAGTACAATCAAATCGAACTTTAATAACTCAAGTAACAGAAAACAAACTTTATTGAAACAATAAACTCTGTTACAGTATGGAACTGTTCTCTCTCAGTGATGAACAAATATCACGAGAGCTGCTAGGGGTACAATGAATAATCTTCTCGATTGTGATAACACTTATAGTGTAAACCCTATGCCCGTGTTTATATATTACACAGTTACAAGATAATCACTAATTGATATGGAATATAATTCTGCTTCCTAAAATATATCAATCAGATATCTTTTCTTCCAAGTATTCTATTCTTCATAGAATTCCTTCTTCATGCATATCTCTTCTTATGTTTGTCTCGATCTTCTTTCCTTTAACCAGCTGCCTTCCTTAACTGAATGTCCTTCAGTACTTAAGTTCTGATATCCATCTTCTGATAATTATCTCCTGATAATATAAGTACTGATATCCTTAAGTCCTGACTTCCAGTAAGTACTGATTTATCCTGTTTAAGTAAGATCTGAAAACTAAACATAAATCACATTATCCATGACATTATCAAATATATCTAACAAGAGAACTCTGTGTGCAAAAAGCTCACAGCTGCTTACAAATGAACAACTAAGAATACAGAGAAATAATGAGAATTCAGCTTACAAATGTTTCTCTCTTGGTTGCTTTGTTTCTTAGTTGGTTAGTTGTTATATTTGCTGCTTCTTGGTTTATATATCACCAAGATTACAAAGCAATAAGACAAGATAATAAAATAAAAACTATCGAATCTATTACAATGCTACTTCATTACTCTATTCCAGCATCTTTGAATATCTTCTTTATAGCATAGAAATGGCAATGCTTCTTTATTCTCGAAAACCCGGTTGAATAGGCTACCACATTCCATTTTCATACAATCGACGCATGTGACTGTGTTGTCACTGTCAACAGATATTTGAATTCTTTATTCGTCGGGTTCATGATCATCCGTCGAGTTAGTGATCATCCGTCGGGTTGTTGATCATCTGTCGAATTCATTGTTGTTTATCCGTCGGGTAGCAATTAGGCACTAGAGTTCATTTTATTTATGCAGAATTATAAGACATCATTTATGTACAATTAATCAACCTATTCTGCATATCTAGTTAAAGTCAACATGACTTAAGTACTACTACAGATTCTAAACAATGTGTATGCAGAAATGTGCTACAGACTTATTGTTACATAAGCAACTTACTCGATGGATAATAAATCATCATCCGTCGGGACTATATTGAGTCATCCGTCGGGACTATAATCCTTATCCGTCGAGTGCTACATTTTCACTAAGTAAAATCTACCAAGGTGTTTTGTTAAATAAATCATCAAGTTCACAACATATACACAACAATCTCCCCCAATTTATGTATACTGGAATTGTAGCCATAAATTAAGAGATACTTGATGATAACAAAACACCCTAAAAATACAACTTTGAAAGTAGATAGATAAAACTGTAAAGTGCTTCAATTAACAAAATGTATAAAGTCTTGCTCACAGTCATTTTCAAGATGCTCCTCTAGCCTGAGCAGATTTATCTAGTTCCTTGAAGGTTTGGATCTCTTTCCAAGCTTTCTGTTGTTTTCTTCAATCTGATTTTGGAGCTGCCTGTGGAATTCCAGTTCATCAGATTCTGAGAGATTTAGCTTTTCTTGCATTTCCAAGAGAGTCTCATTGCTAGAGATGCTCAGTTGGTCTTCTAATTTGAAAAATCTTCTCACTCCTTTATCATCCATGAACTCCATCATCCAGTAGGGTCTTAGATGCACTTTTCTCCCCGTGTAAGGGATAATTAGAGTCTTTGGGAGTGCATCTTTAGCTCTAACACTCCTTAGTTCTTCAATCTTCTTTAGAACCAATCTTCTTGCAGTAACATTGAACCCAAAGTTCTTCTTGAAAGATGAATAAACCTTAATCACTACAGCTTGGCTTTCTTGAAGGATCCTGTGAAGTGGCCATTGAATCTCCTTTCCTCCCCTGTACTTGAAAACTAGCCTTTCAGGTAGGTTTCTATATGCATCAATTTCTCTTACTTCTTCTAGTTTATTTAGATAGAGATTTAGATCAGAGAATTCCTTGATATCACACAAGTACATATAATCTCCCTTATTGACTTTAGATTGAGCTTTGACTAAAGATTTGGATTTGAGAGGTGACAACTTCACTTTCTTGACTGCTCTTGACTTTGTTCTCTTTGGCTTGTTAAGGATTTGCAAATTGAAGTCAGGAATTGGTATGTTCTCCCATTCTATTGGTTCATCCTTAGGCACAATAGGTTCACCATGAATGTTCCTGTAAGGATCCACCACCTTGATATCTTCAAATACCACAGAGGGTTTTGATGCTTGAGTTGTTGTTTGAGTGGATTCCTTGGGAAACTGATTCTCTAATTCCTTATCAACAATGTCCAATTTCCTTTTGGTTCTTTTAGCCAATTTCTTGATTCTTGGAGATTTCTTCTGTTCTTGTTGAACTTACTTCTGTGGGTCTTGAGATTCAGTGATTCCAAATGGCTGAGAAGGAATCTGTTGTATTAGTTTCACAGCTTGTAGCTTGGCCAAGATAGCAGTTTGCTCTTTCTTTTGCTTAGCCTTTTTGGCATCTAGAATAGCTTGCTTCTTTTCTTGCTTCAGTCTTGCCTTTTCTTCTCTCTTTGCTTGAGCAAATTGAGGATGTCCAGCCATCACACAGATTTCTTTCCCATTCCTGAAAACTTTAGCAATTCTTCTTTTTAAAGCTGAATCAGCTGGATCCTTGTAGAAGGCAATTGACCTTGACAGAAGTTTCTTCTCATCAGGCTTAGGTGTCTCACACACAGTATCCAAAGGGTTCTTTAATGATGATTTTGGATAATTCACCCTTGGTTTCAGAATTATTTCAGCCTTTGGAGATTTGATGCAGGATGACTGTCCCCTTTCCAGATAGTTCATGCTCATCTCATTCACAGAAATCTGCTTGATTTGAGAGTGATGGATGGCTGACTTTTCTGGCTCCTTAACTAGTCCAAATTTCCTTTATATATCCTCATCAATCTTCTCCCAGTTGATTGGTTTCAACTGCGTCATTTTAGCTGCTCTAATGTTGGCTGCTGCTGCATTTATCAGATCTATACTGTCTATAACTGGTGGCTTTGAAATAGTAATTGAAGGCACAATTAATTTACTGATTTGAATTTGAAGCCTCTCCCCCTCACTTGGTCCTTTCTCCCCCTTTTTGTTATCATCAAGTTGAGTAGAGGAGGAGGTTTGAGCAGCCACCAGTTTTTGAAGTAAATCTGTCTATTGGGCTTGATGAAGATGAATGGCTATTGAAGATGCTTCCATGGCTGACATTCTTGTATCCAAGGCATCTATCTTGGTTGCAAGATCAGAACTTTTCCTTAATTGCCTCTTCATGTCAAGCATTGTAGCTTCTGGAAGCTTAGAATCCATCTTGTCTGAAATGGCCTTCTTCGTCTCCTCAATATCACCCTTGATGGTGTTTACATCCCTAGCATGTTGGAAGCCTTGAATTTGTTGAAGTTGCAGAGAGGCTAGATGTGCCTGAAGGAGCTTCTTGGTGCTGGCATTTGTAGTGGTTTGAAGAGCAGTATTTGTCTGATTGATTAGTTGGATTAGGGTTGTCTTGAAGTAGTGCTCATCACAGTGCTTTGAAAATGCCCATGATGGCATACTTGATCTTGAACTGGAACCTACTTCTCCCCCTATATCCATTGCTTCATCTTCACTATCCCCACTTCCATCACCAAAGAAATCAGCTGAACCACCAGTCTCATAATCCACATCACCAGCTGTAGAGGGAAAAGCTATGATGGCATCCTTAGCTCTTAGCATAGAATGTGTGGTATGCACCAGATTGAGCATCATTTCTGTATTGTCATTGCCCTGTTCAGCTAGAAGTTGATAAGCTGGAACAGGGTGAGTAAATGCCTCAGCATCAAGGGAGGTGGAATCTATAACAACTTGAGGTTGCTGAGATAGTCCCTCCCTGTCTGCATCCTGGACATTCATTGACTCACTAGCAATGACATCCATCCTAATAGCTCCAGTACCTGCATTTCTCTCGTTTTCTCTCTTTTGTTGCATCAGGGTCTTACCCTGGCTCCCCACCCTCATACCCTCACCTTCACCATCTAAGGTGGGACTCATCTCACTCTCTTTTTTCCAGTCCTGAAGAAATGGACAACATAGTTTCACTCATTTCCTCTCCTTTTTCCTGGGAGCAACCCAGGCTCTCACTCAAAACACTCTTCTCTCTCAATCCTAATAGTGACTATACAACCACTAATTCTTCTGCACTTGAAATAAATGAAGTTTGAGGTGG
>NW_027419165.1:0-64368 GCF_009905375.1 Apium graveolens
GAATTTCTACTTTCTTAACAGCTTCTTCTAGTTCACTCTCGACAGTCAAGCATTTAAGTTTAATCTTTTCAAGCTCAATTACCTGACTCTCTAACACAGCATTCCTATCACTTAAAAACACATTATTTTCTTTGATCCTAGTGTTTTCTTTAGCTAGTGATTTAAGAGAAACACGCAAATGATATAATTCATTGGACATATCATTTATGGCTTCATTGCATTCATGTTTAGAAAGCTGAGAGAGATCAGTAGTAATTACCTGGTTGCTTGATGAACTAGTTTCAATTTCATCAGAATTAGCCATCAGGGCTAGGTTGACATATTCCATATCATCATCTTCATTTACCCCATCTGCTGCCCAATCATCTTGAGTGAGAAAAGCTCTTTCCTTTTGTTTGAGCAAATCAAAATACTTCCTTTTGTAATCAACTTGCTCAAATTTCTTTTTCTCAGAATTTGGCTTCCTACACTCACTTGCAAAGTGTCCACTAATGCCACAGTTGTAACATTTGAACTTTGATTTGTCCACCATGTTTTTGTTTGGCTTAGTGAACTTTGTGTTTTTCCTGAACTTCATCTTTGCAAACCTCCTGGACAGAAAGGCCAGATGTTCATCAATATCATCAGATTCATCCTGACTGGAATTGTCTTCATCCTCAGCAACTTGCTTTTTACCCTTGCTTGATTCTGATTTACATGTGCCAATTTTGAGACTTGGCATTGTCTTTCCCTCACTTCTGGCTTCAACTTTTTCACTGTCAGCTACAAGTGCAACTGATCCTCCTTTTCTCTTTCCCTTTTCCAACAGCTCATCTTGCTCCATCTCAAGTTCATAAGTCTTCAAAATTCCATATAATCTTTCAAGTGTGAAGTCCTTATAATCTTGAGAATTTCTTAGAGAAACAGTCATAGGCTTCCATTCCTTTGGTAGAGACCTTAGAAATTTTAGATTGGAGTCCTTGACTTGGTACATTCTCCCATACAGCTGTAATCCATTCAATAGTTTCTGAAATCTGTTGAATGTATCATTCAATGATTCTCCTTCTTCAAAGTGGAAATATTCATATTGTTGAATGAGAAGCTGCATTTTGTTTTCTCTAACTTGCTCTGTGCCTTCACAGATAAGCTGCACAGTATCCCAAATTTCCTTAGCAGTTTGGCTATTGATGACATTGTCAAACATATCTTGATCCAGGCCATTAAACAAAATGTTCATGGCTTTCTTGTCCTTGTGGACCTCTTCAATATCTTCAACAGTCCATTCTGCCTTTGGCTTGGGAATAGACTGTCCAACAGCAACTATAGCAGTAGCAGCTGTGGCCACCTTGTGTGGGATGTGAGGACCATTCTCAATGCAGTTGATGTAGCTTTCATCTTGAGAGAGAAGATGTAAATGCATCTTCACCTTCCAGTGATGATAGTTATCTTTTTCCAGGATTGGAATCTTTATACCAATATCCTTCTTACTCATGATGTTAGAAAAATAGATCTTTAAACTCTCTGTATGTTAAGAGCTTGCTCTGATACCAATTGTTATTCCCAGTGGACTAACAATGAGATTTACAGAAGGGGGTTGAATGTAAATCTCAAAACTTTTTCAAGTTTTGAGCAGTTTGTAAGACTAAGTGTTTGATTGATCAAATGTGTGTGAATTGCTTGGAGCTGATGCAGACAGATATATATTCAAACACAAATGTAATGAACACAAAGAACTTAAAAACTTTTCTGGTGGATTTGTTGTTCCACCAGAGATGTGTTATTTCAGAAAATCTGTGATTCAAAATTAAATCACAGCTGCTTCCTAGTACAAACTAGATGATTTTCTCTCTTGATATTTCTAAACAGCTCAGGGAAAAATTCATATCTAACTACTAGCTTCTACTTGGTTTATATAACACCAAGTTTACAAGTGAAGACAAAGATAAAGTACAATAAGACAATAGTTCTCCACTTGTTTCTGTTCCATTTTTATCCAGTGTAATATGGAATTATCTGTTGACTTTCCATTTTAAACCAGACTAAAGACGGCTGCTTTTTCTGCTGTTCCTGAAATAGGCTACCACATCTCTGTCAATCCATGTGCCTCTGTCAGCTTTGTTAACTATCACTATCAACTGCTATGAGACTGAGCATCCGTTGAAGCTTTCATCCGTTGATGGCTTTATCCGTTGATGCTCTAGCAGTGCATCCGTTGAAGATTTCATCCGTTGATGGCTTTATCCGTTGATGCTCTAGCAGTGCATCCGTTGAAGCTTTAGAGACATCCGTTGAAGCTTAGTTTCTTATCCGTTGAAGGTCTTCAATATCAGTTGATACTTCTTCACTTATACAAAATTACAAGGTATGAAATATTTACAATTAGCCCTCCTACTTGTACATCCATTAGTAGTCAACATGACTGATTATCTCCTAACAACATCTAAGAATTACAGCTTGAAACCATAGAGTGAGATGTGCTACAATACCAAACTTATTGCTAAGTAAGGCTACTCCTTCAACGGATAGCCAAGATGGTCTTATCCGTTGAGGCTACAAACACTAGATTTCTACTTAAGTGTTTTGTTGAACTTATCATCAAACTAATACACATATTCCTAACACATGCTAGTTCATTTTCAATTGTCTTGCTGATTTAAGACTATTTTTAATCCAATTTAAATTCTGAAAATCCTTAATATTAATTCTGAATTAATTAATCAATTAATTTAATTAATCAAATAAATTAATCTTTGCAGATATAATTTATTTTCTTAATTAAATTATATGACTTAATTAATTAATAGAGAATTAATACTAACCCTGAGCAGCAACCAATCTTCTGAATATCTTCTAAAAATCACTGAGAATTATGAATCAATTCCACCACTTAAATGTTGACACTCGATGTACTGTCTGGTTCATGAGTGACTAACTTCCGTGACGTTTCTTCATGTCTTGACTTTGATACTTTGATTTTCTTCAGATTAAATCCTTGTAATTAATGATACTCTAACGAGATCTTTGTCACTTGATTAAATCCACACTCTTGATTTATATCACTGAGGCATGATCAATTTCTTGAACTTCTTCCAGTGAATTAATTCCTCAAGTCTGTAGATGAACCTTGTTTCTGAATCCTTTGACAGATATTACTCTGTGAGATCTCTTTTGACGGTAGATCCACTATTTACTTATTACATTCTTATTTGAGTTGAGTTGAATCCTCGAATATACAAATAGGCTATGATATATGACTTACATCAGCATTTTCCATCAAGGCATAGTTCACCTCACTTTCAGAAGTGTATATCCAGCTTTTCTTCTTTGTGACAAGAGCCTTGCCTTTGTCACTCTTCACTTTCTTGCAATCAGGAGATATGTGGCCTTTCTCACCACAGTTGTAGCATTTAACATTTGAGTAATCTCCTTTGTCAGACTTCCCTCATTTGCCTTCAGATTTTATGAAACCTTTCTTATCAGAACTTGCACCTTTCCTGGAAAACTTCTTCATCGGGGTCCATCTCAGATAGAGTTTCAATTTCAGAATCCTCATCACTATCAGGACTTGATGAATCAGTATCAGACTTTGTGATGAGAGCCTTTCCTTTGCCTT
Organism: Apium graveolens; assembly: GCF_009905375.1. Taxonomy (NCBI): domain Eukaryota; kingdom Viridiplantae; phylum Streptophyta; class Magnoliopsida; order Apiales; family Apiaceae; genus Apium; species Apium graveolens. Next base: position 3,593 of record NW_027419165.1, read on the forward strand.
TCTTTGAGACAACCACTTAAGGGGATTCCTCCTCAGCCTTAAGAGCAAATGTTCTTGATTTTCTCCCATGCCTCTTGCTTCATTGATCCATCTCAAGTTCATGAGTCTTGAGCATACCATAAATTTCATCAAGAGCATAGTTGTCTCTTATAGTTGTGGCCTTCAAATCCCAACTTTCAGGAAGAGCTAAAAGGAATTTGAGATTAGTATCTTCAAGATCATATTCCTTATCCACCAGTGACAGATCATTCAAGAGCTTGACAAATCTATCATATAAACCAGTCAATGGCTCATCAGGTTTTGAGTCAAAGTGCTCATACTCTTGAGTGAGTATAGTCCTCCTGTTCTTCTTAATTGAATCAGTTCCCTGGCATCTTGTCTCCAAGGCATCTCATATCTCCTTTGCAGTCTTGCAGTTAATTACCCTGTTTAACATTACATTATCAATGGCACTGTGCAGCAAATGTCTTACCTTTGCATCCTTTGCAATAGATGAGATATCTTCAGCTGTATATTCACTTTTCTCCTTTGGTACAGTCTGTGTTGGCTGATTTGCAACTATAACAGAGAGCTTGGTTGGCTTATATGGTCCTTCATTAATTCTGTCAAGGTATTTTGGATCTGTAGCTTCCAGAAACATATACATCCTCACCTTCCATATGGGATACTCAGAAGGTTTCAGTATGGGAACCCTAATAGTCTCATATCGATTATGGATTTGAGTCTTTGGAGTTTTTTCAGTTTTGGTGAGCTTGGTTGGAGTTTGTACTTCTTCAGACATGATTGTTTTTGGATCTTTACTGTATGTATGTTAACAGATTGCTCTGATACCACTTGTTAGGTCACACACACTGTAGAAGGGGGTTGAATACAGTGTTTACTACAATCAAATCGAATATAAGAACTTAAGTAACAAAATACAGATTTTATTCAACACAATAAACTTTGTTACAAAGAACTGTTCTCTCTCAGTGATGAACAAATTATCACGAGAGCTGCTAGGGTTACAATTAATAATAATCTCGATTATGATAACACATATAGTGTAAACCCTATGCCTGTGTTTATATACTACACAGTTACAAGATAATCTTCTAATTGATATCGAATACAATTCTGCTTCCTAATATATATCAATCAGTTATCTTTTCTTCCAAGTATTCTATTCCTTATAGAATTCTTCTACATGCATATCTCTTCTTATGTTTGTCTTGATCTTCTTTCCTTTCAATCAGCCGCTTTCCTTATCTGAACGTCTCCTTAAGTCCTGATATTATCTCCTGATAAATATCTCTTGATAACTTAAGTTCTGACAACTTAAGTTCTGATATCTTAAGTCCTGACTTCAGTATAAGTACTGATTTCCAGTTAAGTACTGATTTGTCCTGTTAAGTAAGATCTGAAAACTAAACACAAATCATATTAGACATGACATCACAAATATATCTAACATTTTATATTTTTCTGCTTTTCTTTATTTGTTTATGGTGGTGAACAAAGTAAATTAAACATTGTAGTGAAATGTGTTAATACTAAAATAAAACATATAACAATAGTGAACACATATCTTACAAAGCTCACTTAATTTCATATTAAAATTAAGAATGTCTTGATACAAAATTTCTAGGCTCTTTGTTGATAAAAAGCTTAGCTTCTTCCTTGAGAGAATACAAGATTTCTGATCTAAATTGTTACACTTAAACAAAGCATCCAGTGTTTACTTTATAGAACAGTAAACACTGGTTATTACACAGCATGCAGTAGCATGTACTAAACCCTATTTTTGGATAACCAAATCTTTCTATTTCTGGCTTAGTGTATCTTTGTTAATCTTGCACACCTGTGACTTTACTTTGCCAGTTAATCTTGGCCTTTGATCTTGTACTCTTCAAATTGCTTTTGTAGACTTGTCAATCCAACTGATTGGATTGTTTGTTGATTGATAATCTTGGATATGTAATCGGTCTACACTTGCACTTTGTACTTTGAGTTTTACCTCGAGATCTCCAGTGCGGTATATAGAGAACTTGACATCTCGATAAGTATATTGGCTTATCGAGATTTCTCATCACTCTATAGTTGTTTTGACTTATCGAAGTCTCTGAGTTCTCTATAAGAGAATTTGGCTTGTCGAGATCTCTTATCTTCATGTCTTCACTTTGGCTTATCGTTATCTCTGAGTTCTCTAGTGACAAATTGGCTTATCGATAACTCAGAGATCTCCATTGAAATTTTGACTTGTCGATAACTCGGAGTTCTCTAGTGACAAAATGACTTGTCGATATCTCCATTCTTCTTGTCTTCAATTTGGCTTGTCGATATCTATGAGTTCTCTAGTAGTTTTTCTTGACTTCTCGATAAGTCATTATGGAGTTCTCGAATGACTTCTCTATAACACAAAATCTGTGACTTGTAGACTTCTTGACGTAGAATGTTTTTCACAAAACAGATTTATTCAACTCCAAACTTTTTCATACTTTCTCTGAGTCATGATCTTCATGATCTTCTTCCAGAGCTTATTTTTAGGCTTGAGACTGTTTACAGAAAAATACTTCAGTCTAGTCTATTTATATTTTTACAGACTTAAGTATTACAATACACAGTGCAAACATAAATTACAATACAACTTAGGATTATCAATTTGACTTAGTCTTGTTATAGTACATCCATGTCTTGTACAAGAATAGGTGCAGGGACTGTGAGGTGCAGTAATGTGTGTTACTCTGCAGCACTGTAGCAGTAAGCAGAGTGAAGCACATTGAAGCAGAGTGAGTACAGGATGATTTTTGTAATGAATTATTGTTAAACATAAAATCTTGTAATATTAGTGATGTGAAAAATCTTGTAATTTTATTGTTATGTAAAACACAAAATTTGATTATCGAAAATAAGGGAGAAATTAAAATTGAAAACTTGTTTATTTAATCATAAAATAATGGAAAACTTGTTTGAAGATTTACAATAAATAATCAAATTTCTGAAGTGTAAAGGATAAAAATCATTTTACGTGCAAAAAAAATAATTAAAAAAAGAAATGAAAAAAGGTGAAAAAAATAATATCAAAATAATTTTAATGAAAATCGATTATTAAAATCAAAATTAAAATCAAATCTTTACAAAGAAATTAAAAAATGAGTGTGTTATGTTTGTATATATGCAAGTATATACATACATAGGAGAGAAGAAGAGACGAATAGAAGAAGACGAGAAGAACAGACTTACCCGAGATGGAGTCGATCCGCCGGAGATGGAGACGATTCGCCGGAGATGGAGATGCGATTTGATGATAGAAGTCATCGTTGTGTCGGCGTAAGAGCAAGTCCAACAATATCCTAGTAAATGTCTTATAAATATAATAAAATATTGTGTCCTAATGATTTAAGATAAATTTATTGTATATCAACTCCAATAATATGCCTTATATTTGTGCCTTATTACTAAAATAATAATATATTTGAATTATAATAAGGAGGGAAAGTAAATGATGAGAGGAGAGAGATATGTAAAAAGGGAGGGAAATAATTTTTTAATTAAAAAAAATGAGATAGGGCATGCTTAGTGGTGCCTTAAAAATGAGGCACGTGATGAAGCATCTTCTTATCCAAAGTGCCTCTAACTTAGGACATTGTTGAAGCATCTTCTTATCCAAAGTGCCTCTAACTTAGGACAAGTTTTTAGGGCACTCTTGGACTTGCTCTAAGTATTATGTGTGTGTTTCAGATAAAAAGTATAAGTATTATCTCTAAAAACCTTTTTTTTTGAATCGGGTACGGGTTTTTGGCCTGTTTCAGGCTGGGTACCGGTTCGGATCCGGGTAAAACCCATGGACGCCAAATTAACAAGTCGTAGCTCGACTTTTTTTCACATATGTCGACTTGTCGACTAGTCGGTGACTAGACAACCAGGCATGTATGTATGTGTATATGTATAAGTATGTATGTATGCATATATACATGATCACTATATAATAATGATAATGAGAATGTGTGTTACGAATATGTGTATTAGTTTGATGATAAGTTAAACAAAACACTTAAGTAGAAATCTAGTGTTTGTAGCCTCAACGGATAAGACCATTTTGGCTATCCGTTGAAGGAGTAGCTTTACTTAGAAATAAGTTTAGTATTGTAGCACATTTCATTCTCTGTATTTAAGTTGTAATTCTTAAATGTTGTGGGAAATTATCAGTCATGTTGACTACTAGTAGATATGCAAATAGGAAGGCTAATTGTAAATATTTCATGCCTTGTAATTTTGTATAAGTGAAGTAGTATCAACTGATATTAAAGGCCTTCAATGGATGAGAAACAAAGCTTCAACGGATGTCTCTAAAGCTTCAACGGATAACATCCATCAACGGATGAGTGCTTCAACGGATAAAGCTTCAACTGCTAATGCATCAACGGATGAAAGCTTCAACGGATGCTTAGTTCAATAGCAGTTGATAGTGACAATTCATAAGCTGACAGAGGCACATGGGTTGACAGAGACAAACTAGAATGTGGCAGCCTCTAGGAGGAATCAAGAAAATGCAGCATTTCCATTCTGGTGCAAACAAGGAAGTATTCAAAGATTCACAGCTAAACCTAAATTGCATTGGATAGAGAAATGAAGAAGAAACATGTGAAGAATCTTTTAATTGTATTTTACAGTTTTGTCTTCACTTGTAAACTTGGTGATATATAAACCAAGTAGCAGCTAGTAATTAGATGGTGAATTTTCCAGAGCTGTTTAGAAAAATCTAGAGAGAAAATCATCTAGTTTGTACTAGGAAGCAGTTGTGATTTAATTCTTTGAATCACAGATTTTCTGAAATAACACATCTCTGGTGGAACAACAAATCCACCAGAAAAGTTTTTAAGTCTGTTGTGTTCTTTACATTTATGTTTGAATATATATCTGTCTGCATTAGCTCAAAGCAATTCACACACACTTGTTCATCAAAACACATAGCCTAGAAACTGCTCAAAACATGAAAAAGTTTTGAGATTTACATTCAACCCCCCTTTTGTAAATCTCATTGTTAGTACACTGGGAATAACAATTGGTATCAGAGCAAGCTCTTAACATACAAAGAGTTTAAAGATCTATTCTACTAACATCATGAGTTAGAAGAATCCTCCTGCTACCATCATAAGTAGGAAGGATATTGGTATAAAGATTCCAGTCCTGGAAAAAGATAATTATCATCACTGGAAAGTGAAGATGCATTTACATCTACTCTCTCAGGATGAAAGCTACATCAACTGTATTGAAAATGGCCCTCACATCCCTCACAAGGTGGCTACAGCTGCTACTGCAACAGTTGTTGTTGGACAGTCCATTCCCAAGCCAAAAGCAGAATGGACTATTGAAGATATTGAAGAGATTCGCAAGGACAAGAAAGCCATGAACATTTTGTTTAATGGCTTAGATCAAGATATGTTTGACAATGTCATTAATAGCCAAATTGCAAAGGAAGTTTGGGATACTGTGCAAATTATCTGTGAAGGTACTGAGCAGGTTAGAGAGAATAAAATGCAACTTCTCATTCAATAGTATGAATATTTTCATTTTGAAGAATGAGAATCATGAAATGATACCTTCAACAGATTTCAGAAACTGTTAAATGGATTGAAGCTGTATGGAAGAGTGTACCAAGTCAAGGACTCCAACTTAAAATTTCTGAGGTCTCTACCAAAGGAATGGAAGCCTATGATTGTTTCTCTCAGGATTATAAGAACTTCACACTTGAAAGATTATATGGAATTTTGAAGACTTATGAACTTGAGATGGAGCAAGATGAGCTGTTGGAAAAGGGAAAGAGAAAAGGAGGATCAGTTGCACTTGTAGCTGACAATGAGAAGATTGAAGCCAGAAATGAGGAAAAGACAATGCCAAGTCTCAAAATTGGCACAAGCAAATCAGAATCAAGCAAGGGAAAGGAGCAAGTAGCTGAGGATAAAGACAATTCTAGTCAAGATGACTCTAATGATGTTGATGAACATCTGGCTTTTCTGTCCAGGAGGTTTGCAAAGATGAAATTCAAGAAAAATACAAAATTCACTAAGTCAAACAAAAACATGGTAGACAAATCTAAGTTCAAATGTTATAACTGTTGCATTAGTGGACACTTTGCAAATGAGTGCAGAAAGCCAACCTCTGATAAGAAGAAATTTGAGCAAGTTGATTACAAAAAGAAGTATTTTGATTTGCTCAAACAAAAGGAAAGAGCTTTTCTCACTCAAGATGATTGGGCAGCAGATGGAACCAATGAAGATGATGATATGGAATATGTCAACCTAGCCCTGATGGCTAATTCTGATGAAAATGAAACTAGTTCATCAAGCAACCAGGTAATTACTACTGACCTCTCTCAGCTTTCTAAAATTAAATGCAATGAAGCCATAAATGATATGTCCAATGAATTATATCATTTGCGTGTTTCCCTTAAATCACTAGCTAAAGAAAACACAAGAATCAAAGAGAATAATATGTTTTTAAGTGATAGGAATGCTGTGTTAGAGGATCAGGTAATTGAGCTTGAAAAGATTAAAATTAAATGATTGACTGTTGAGAGTGAACTAGAAGAAGCTGTTAAGAAAGTAGAAATTATTTCTAAACAGTTAGAAAGTGAGCAAGAGGTTATCAAGGCCTGGAAAACATCTAGGGATGTTAGTGCTCAGATTGTCAAGGTTCAGGGAATTGAATCATTCTGTGAGAATGCCTGGAAGAAAAACAAAAAGAAGTTAGAATTAATTGATGGATTGTCAACGGATATGGAATCAACGGATGATGAAAGTTATCCGTTGAAGGAAGAAAAAGAGCATCCGTTGAAGGCTCATCAATTAAAACAGGCAAGTGATTCTAAAAAGAAAAATCTCAATAAGAAGGTTGGTTCAACTTTCAAGAACTTTGTCAAAGAAGGAGCTAGCACATCCAAAGATGCCAGTAAGGTGAATATAGGACACATGACTTTAGATCAGTTGAAAAATAGGCTTAAGTTGGTTGAGGATAAAAAGGAAACTAAAAGAAAATCTAATAGAAATGGGAAGGTAGGGATTAACAAACACAATAATTACACACCTGATAAGGATGCTCCTAGAAAAAGCTTTGTGCATTGTAAAAGTGTTAATCATCAATCTGATAACTGCAAATCTGTTAAGAATGCTCCCATGCCTTTAACTCCCTCCATGCCTAACATGTCTATGTCACCTCTGCATGTTATGCCTGTTATATCTCATCAGAATCCTCATGCACATTTTGCAAACATGCCATATGTTAATAATCCTTATTTTACTGCATTCAGTATGCCTCAGATGCCATACAACATGCCTATGTGGAATAATATGTTTGCACAATCTATGCCTTATCAAATTCAATCAAATATGCTAAATGATTCTGTGACTAACCCTACACTTCAACCAACTACATCTGAGACCAAGGTTGACCCAAAGTTACCTAAGTCAAAAGATGCAGGAGGAATGAAGTCTAGGAAAAAGACTAACAAGGATGGACCCAAGGAAACTTGGGTACCAAAATCAACTTGATTGATTTTGTTGTGTACAGGGAAAAAGAAGGAATCTATGGTACTTGGACAGTGGTTGTTCAAGACACATGACAGGAGATTTCACCCTACTCACAGAGTTCAAGGAGAGAGCTGGCCCTAGCATAACCTTTGGAGATGACAGCAAAGGGTTCACTATGGGATATGGCTTGATTTCAAAAGAAAATGTCATCATTGATGAAGTTGCATTAGTTGATGGTCTCAAACACAATCTATTGAGCATCAGTCAACTATGTGACAGAGGGAATACTGTTTCCTTTAATTCTGAAGCCTGTGTTGTCACAAGTAAGAAGGACAACAAAGTGGTTCTAACTGGAGTTTGAAAAGGGAATGTGTACTTAGCTGACTTCAACTCTACAGATTCAGAATCAATTACTTGTCTTCTCAGCAAAGCAAGTCCATATGAAAGTTGGCTATGGCACAAGAAGCTGTCCCATTTGAATTTCAAGACAATGATTGATCTAGTCAAAAAGGACTTAGTTAGAGGAATGCCTCTAGTGGAATTCACAAGGGATGGGCTGTGTGATGCTTGTCAGAAAGGAAAGCAAAAGAAAGCATCATTCAGTAAGAAGCTTGAATCTACAATTGATGAACCATTACAACTGCTACACATGGATCTTTTTGGACCAGTCAATGTATTGTCAATTTCAAGAAAAAGATATCGCCTAGTGATTGTAGATGATTTCTCAAAGTTTTCATGGACTTACTTTCTTGGATCAAAGGATGAAGCTAGTGAAATCATTATCAATCATATCAAGCAAGTCAACAATCATCCAGATTTCAAAGTAAGGAATATCAGGAGTGACAATGGAACTGAGTTTAAGAATTCAACCATGAAGTTGTTCTGTGAAGAAAATGGGATCATGCATGAGTTCTCAGCTCCAAGGACTCCACAACAAAATGGTGTGGTGGAAAGGAAGAACAGATCACTAATTGAAGCTGCAAGAACAATGCTTGAAGAGTCAAAACTCCCAACATACTTTTGGGCTGAGGCTGTTAACTGTGCATGTTACACTCAGAATATTTCTCTAATTAATCAGGCAAAAGGCATGACTCCCTATCAATTATTCAAGAGAAGAAAACCAACTTTAAACTTTCTGCATGTCTTTGGTTGCAAATGCTACATTCTAAGGAATCAACCTGATCACAAAGGGAAGTTTGAAGCAAAGGCTGATGAAGGAATATCTGTTGGTTATTCTGCTGGGAAATCATATAGGGTCTACAATCTAAGAACCAACAGTGCCATGGAATCTGTGCATGTTGTGTTTGATGATAAAAAGATTGATGGACTAACAGATGAGGGACATCATGATGGACTGAAATTTGACAACATTGAGATATATTATGATGATAGTGAAGATGAAAATAATGGAGAAGGCACCTCGAAAAGAATTCAAAATTTGCCTTAGGATAATGCACAGAATGCTGCATCCGTTGAAAGTCATAATTCAGCTTCCGTTGATAGAAGCAATGCAGCATCCGTTGAAAGACAAAGTGCATCATCCGTTGAAGTTCATAATGAAGCATCCGTTGATCACAGTCTGTCAACGGATAATCATTTCACTTCATCAGTTGATAGAACTCCCAATTCCTTTCAAAGGATCAGCAACTCAGGGGGAGTTTCAACCAATCAACATTCTATCTCACATCATGACAATATTGAGGCAATCTCATCTAGAGCTAATCTACCACCTCAAAGGAAATGGACCAAGAATCACCCTTTTGAACTGATCATTGGTGATGCTGCATCTAAAGTGCAAACTAGAAGGGCTACTCAAGATGAATGTCTGTATAGTAGCTTTCTATCATAGGAGGAACCTAAGAGAGTGGAAGAAGCTCTATTGGATCCAGATTGGATTTTAGCAATGCAAGAGGAGCTAAACCAATTTGAAAGGAACAAAGTATGGAAGCTGGTATCCAAGCCAAAGAACAAGAGTTCTATTGACACAAAATGGGTATTCAGAAACAAGATGGATGAAAATGGCATTATCATAAGGAATAAAGCCAGATTGGTTGCTAAAGGCTATTCTCAACAAGAGGGAATAGATTTTGATGAGACATTTGCTCCAGTTGCCAGACTTGAAGCCATCAGAATCTTTCTAGCCTATGCAGCCCATGCCAATTTCAAGGTCTATCAAATGGATGTCAAGAGTGCATTTCTGAATGGGGAATTGGAGGAAGAAGTTTATGTAAGCCAACCTCCAGGATTTGAAGATCCAAATTTTCCAGACTATGTGTATTATCTGTTGAAAGCACTCTATGAACTAAAGCAAGCACCTAGAGCCTGGTATGAGACTTTGTCAAAATTTCTTCTAGATAATCACTTCACAAGAGGTACTGTTGACAAAACTCTTTTCTTTAGAAATATTAATGGATCTACAATACTTGTTCAAATTTATGTAGATGATATTATATTTGGTTCTGTAGATGATAAGCTTTGTAAAAAGTTTGCTAAGTTAATGCAAAGTAAATATGAAATGAGCATGATGGGAGAGCTAACTTATTTTCTTGGTTTACAAGTTAAACAAGTTAGTGGTGGAATTTTCATTAGTCAAACTAAATATATTTATGATTTTTTAAAGAAGTTTGACTTAATGGATTGTTCATCTGCAAAATCTCCCATGGCCACTGCCACCAAGCTTGAATTAAACAAGGCTGAAAAGTCTGTAGACATTTCAAGTTATAGAGGCATGGTTGGCTCACTTTTATATTTAACTGCTAGTAGACCTGATATAATGTTTTCTACATGTCTCTGTGCTAGATTTCAAGCTGACCCTAAAGAGTCTCACTTAGTGGTTATTAAAAGGATTTTCAGATATCTCAAAGGGACTCCAAATCTAGGAATTTGGTACCCTAGAGAGTCTGGTTTTGATCTAATTGGCTACTCAGATGCAGATTATGCAGGTTGCAAAATAGACAGGAAAAGCACAACTGGCACCTGTCAATTTATAGGGAATAAGTTTGTGTCATGGTTCAGCAAGAAGCAAAATTCTGTTTCAACATCAACAGCTGAAGCTGAGTACATTGCTGCTGGTAGTTGCTGTGCACAGATATTGTGGATGAGGAATCAACTATTTGACTAAGGACTAACTGTTGACAAAATTCCTATATTTTGTGACAACACAAGTGCCATTGCCATTACTGAAAATCCAGTGCAGCACTCAAGAACCAAGCACATTGACATCAAGTACCACTTCATAAGGGAACATGTGATGAAAGGTACAGTGGAACTTCATTTTGTTCCAAGTGAAAAGCAGATTGCAAACATATTTACCAAGCCACTTGATGAATCAACATTCACAAGATTAGTAAGTGAGCTAGGTATGCTTAATTATTCATAAATTCATGTCCTCATTATAATCTGCTTTGAAGCCTGAAATGAATTTGTGGCAAGAACAAAGTTGGCTTTAAGTAAAGTTTATTCTATCAATGGATATTCCCTATCCGTTGAAAGCCAAAATTGTTCTATAAATGGATGTTCATTATCCGTTGAAAGACATATACATTTCTGGTAATTTTATCCTTCAACGGATAAAAACAGTGTTAATCTTCAACGAATAACCATTTACCTCATCCGTTAAGTGTCACATCAGTTACTTTAAGTGAGTCACAGCCGTTGATTCGTTTACTTAACCGTTGATACATATATACACAGTTGTATGTATTTGTATTAAAGGCAGTTTTCAGAATTTCTACAGTTTTCTTTATTCTCAAACGGTTGTAATTTACTTAAAAGTATTATTTAATCATTCTATTTACATTTTAATTCGAGAAAGTATAAAAGCCCATTGAATTCTTATTTTCATTTTACGCTTTCTTGCAATTTTTACTCTCTTTCTCTCCCAAAACTCTCAATCTTTTCTCTGCAACCTCTACTCACAACAATGGCACCAGTAGTCAAGATTATGTCTCAGTCTGGCTTTGTTTATGAAAAGAACAATTTCGTAGCCTTGGTGGAAAAGAATGAAGCCCATTCAGATTATCACAAGATGATGGACTTCATCAAGAACTGCAAACTAAGCTATGCAATGCTGGAAGCCCCAACTATCTATTGTGAGGTGATTGAGGAGATTTGGACAACTGCAGAGTTCAACTCCACAGATATGGCCATTACTTACTCTCTCAAAGGTAAGGACTACTGTATTAACTGTGATGATATACAGTCTTGCTTTAAGCTACCTGAGAATAATGTCATGACACCACACACTGATAATGATGTATCTGCTATGTTAGATTCCATAGGCTATTCTTTTGATTCTGCTAGTTTAGGGAGCATTAGAAGAAAGGGCCTTAGGAAAGAATGGAGTTTTCTTGGAGATGCCTTTATCAAGGTTTTCTCTGAGAAGATTAGCAATTTTGATGCCATAACTTCATCTCTTGTTAATATGCTCTATATGCTAGTTTCTGATAGGTACTTTAATTTTAGCAACTATGTCATGCTAGAATTAGGTTCCAGGTTAGGTAACAAAGCTAATAGACCTCATAACATCTACTATGCTAGATTCTTTATGTTATTGGCTAACCATATTGCTGAAGGTTTAGTCATAACTAATGAGAGCAACAAACTCAAATGTTGGGCACAAGAGAAAAGGGTCCTTGCAGACCTTTTGAGAATTAACCTCAACAGCCAGGTGCCATTGGTATATTTACCAATAATGAATGCACCTCAGGTAAGTGAGGTAAATACTTCTGCAACTCCTACCTCTTCCAACCCCATTGTTTTTTTGCCTTCTAGTGTGGTAATGGAATATGTGTCTTTGTCCCAACAGATTCCTACCAAAGCCACCAACACTAAAATTCCAAAACACAAGTCAAAGAAAACCACCTCTGTTGTTTCTTAAAAGACAATAGTTGTAACAACTACCATAAACCCCGAAGGGAGTGAACAGGATGTGAGTGGTGAGGGGAGGGGTGAACATCAAGAAACCCCCCAGGATAAGGTGGGAGAGGTGAGTGATACCCTAGCCAGCCAAGCCACAGTTTCTCAAAAGACTGTGGTGGTTCAAAAGGAGTTAAACACATCCCTAGTTGCATCCTCCCAAAAGGATGCAGCTATTGAAAATAGTCCCCAACCAGGGACACAAAATAAAAGAGGGAGGGACACTGAAGCCACACATTCACCTATCAAAGCCTTTTCAAGAAGAAAGAAGGCTAAAACCCTAGTTTCAACACAGGGGGCACACACTGCACAGATACATCCACCTGTATCTTTGCCTTCTCAAATTCAGCTTGATGTGGCTCCAGCAAATATGGAGTCACAGCCCCATTCTCTCATAATAGACACACATCAATCACCAAATTCTCCATCACCATCTCTGGATGTGGATATGATATTCACATCAATTCCTGATTCTCCCTCTTTAAAACTCAGGGAGGAGCCCCACTTAAATCCTGGTGATCATCATCTTTTAGATGATTTGTTGGATCATCAGCCAATTCTTTCAGACTTAGTTGAAGAATCTGTGTCACCTCACTTAAAATCAATTCACACAGATTCAACAATTATGTCACTTACAATATCTATATCTTTTCCTTCTTCAACGGATATCTCTCATCCGTTGACAAGTGGTTGTTCTTCGACGGATAAGCTTAACAGCAGTTATCCGTTGATATCATCAGTTTCTACTTTAACAGATACTCCCTATCCGTTGATGGACTCTACACATATAACTGAATCTATTCCAAGTGTAGAAGACATGGTTACTGTACAATCACTTCTAGGATTGAGGGAAGGGAGTGATAATTTGAGTGAGAGGCTGGGTTGCTCCCAGCCAAAAGGAGAGGTTGAGAGTCACAATATGCATGTTATTTCTTCCAGCATGGCAAAAGTGAGTGAGAGGAGTGCCACCTTAGTAGGTGAGGGTGAGGGTGTGAGGGTGTGTGTGAGCCATGGGAGCCCCTGATGCAAGAATATAGAGAAAATGAGAGAAAAGCAGGTACAGAAGCTATAAGGGTGGATCCAGCCATTGCTAGTGAGTCAATGATTGTGGATGATGCTGAAAAGGGAAGACAATTTCAGCAACATTACAAAGCTGAAATTGATAATATTTCCTTGGATGCTGACACTTTTACTCATCCTGTTTCAGCCTATCAACTGTTGGCTGCTCAGGGTAATGTGGAGGCAGAGCAGACTTTGAACATAGTGCACACTTCAGAATCTCTTCAAAGAGATAAAGTTGCTGTTAATAGGATGTCTTCTCAAGCTGGTGAGCCATCTGAAGAATTTGAAGTAAATTCTAATGATGATGACTCTATTTCTTTGGATGGAAGCATGAACTTAGGGGGAGATGCAGGCCCAAGTTCTGTTCCAAATTTACCTGAATGGGCATGGACAAAGAAATCTACACCAGGACAGTTTGGTGTAGCTTTGGTCAAGCAGGTTATGACTATTCAAAAGGCCCTTCAGGACACTTCAGATGCTGGTACCAAGGCTATTCTTCAAGCTCATCTAGACTCTCTACATCTCTTGCAGTTGCAGCACATCAGACAGAATTTGAGTGTGGATGAACTCAAAAAGGATATTGCTGACTTGAAATCCTACAATTCTGAGAAGTTGGATTCAGTCATGCCTTATGGTACAATGCAAGATTTGTTGCTGAGATTGAGGAGAGAATCTGATGCTAACAAGAGGCTGGCCAAGTTGAAAAACAGAGTTCAAGTCATTGAAAACTCTATGGTCACCATTCTTCAAAATCAACAATCTCAGACAAGTCTACTATTGCAGCTGGCAAAAGTACAAGGCTTGACCCCTACCCTTGATGATAACAAAAAGGGGGAGAATAAAGGGGAAAGGGAAGGAGATCCATCAACAAAAGTTCAAATATCTAAAGTGCTAGTTCCTGCCATCACCACTTCTCCAACACTTCAAATCAAAGGAAAGCTTGATGGAATTGATCTAATCCAGATAGCAGCAGCTGAGATGAAAGTCAAAGAGAAAAGGAGGAAAATTGATGAAAGGATGCAACAAATTTTTGGTTCTACAACTTCAAAATCACAATATGTGAAGCATAGCACAAAGGTGGAGCCAATCATTATGGAGCTCAAGCCAGTAAGGAGGAATAAGGCTGGAGAGACTTCTTCCAAGAATCTGAAACCTATGGTTCTCAAGCCCAACAACAGATCCAATAAGGACTCTACAAAGAACCCTCTAAGCCTTGCTCAGTTGAAAGGAGTGGATTTTCCTCTTCCAAAGCCTGATGAAGACAAGGTTTTGGGTGGTAATAACATGAAGCACAAGGAGACCAAGGATGTGGTTGAAAGAATAAACATGGCTATTATCTTTAGAGAGGGAAAGAGTTTCTGTGTGATACAAGGACATCCCAAATTCTCAATAGCCAAGAGGGAAGAAGCTAGAAGGTTGAAGGAAGAAGCTAAAAAGCTAAAGGCTGACAAAAGAGCACAAGCAAAACTTGAAAAACAGCTAAAGTCAAGTCAAGCTGAAGAAAAGAAAGAAATTGAAGACAAGGGTGAAGATGTAGGTATGGGGGACATGCTTAGTGATGATATGGAAGAAAGAAGTAAGGAAAGAAAGGAATGACAGAAAGGGAACAGAAAGAAGGCCAATGCAAAAAAGAAGATTGTAGATGAAACTGAAGAAACCCAATCAAAATCCAAACCACTACCTTCTATCCCTGAACCCATTGTGCCTGACCCCTTCATAAACATCCATGGTGAAACAATCACTCCTAAGGAGGAACCAATTGATTGGGACACTATCAAATTGCCCACTTTCTTAACCACTTCTCCACCATCAAAGAAACAGAAAAGAAAAATCAAATCAACACCTCCTCTAACCTCAATCAAATTCACTCAGAAGCCTAAGCCTAAGCCACAAGCCTCAAAGGATGATTATGTTCACATTTGTGACATAAAGGAATTTACAGACATTGAACTCTATCTGGATGAGCTGGAGGAAGTAAGGGGAATAGATGCCTACAGACAGCTTCCAGAAAGACTAGTGTTCAAATATAAAGGAAGTGGGGAAAGGACTTGGCCTCTTTACAGAATTCTGAATGAAGGCTATTCTACCTTGGTTAGAGTCTACTTAGCTATAAAAAGGGATTCTGGCTTTACCAGGACTGCCAAAACTGAGATTCTCAACAAGATTGCCAGCATAAGGAAAACTTGGTGGGAGCCCAATGCCTTGCCTAGAACATTACTCATCCCAGAGAGAGGAATTACAGTTCATAAATCACCTCATTGGTTGATGGAGTTCAGAGACAATAAAGGAGTCAGAAGATTTTTCAGACTTGAAGATCAGCTCAAGATTGCCAGTAATAAAACTCTCAAGGATATGCAATCTAAGTTGGACATCAATGAAGAAGATGAAGCTGAATTCTACAGACAACTCCAACTCTAAATAGAGGAGAATGACAGGAGGCTAAGGAAGAAAACAGGGGATCAAAGGAAAATGAATTAATCTGCTCAGGCTAAAGAAGCACCCTTGGAAATAATGTAATTCTTCAATTCTATCTCAGTATACACACTTTTGCAGCACTTTTGAATTTCTACTTTATTTCAGTTCATATGTTTGTTAAGTGTTTTGTTATCATCAAGTTAAACCCAAATGTATGCCTACAGTTCTAGTAGACATAAATAGGGGAAGATTGTTAGGAATATGTGTATTAGTTTGATGATAAGTTAAATAAAACACTTAAGTAGAAATCTAGTATTTGTAGCCTCAATGGATAAGACCATTTTGGCTATCCGTTGAAGGAGTAGCTTTACTTAAAAATAAGTTTAGTATTGTAGCACATTTCATTCTCTGTATTTAAGTTGTAATTCTTAAATGTTGTGGGAAATTATCAGTCATGTTGACTACTAGTAGATATGCAAATAGGAAGGCTAATTGTAAATATTTCATGCCTTGTAATTTTGTATAAGTGAAGTAGTGTCAACTGATATTAAAGGCCTTCAACGGATGAGAAACAAAGCTTCAACGGATGTCTCTAAAGCTTCAACGGATAACATCCATCAACGGATGAGTGCTTCAACGGATAAAGCTTCAACTGCTAATGCATCAACGGATGAAAGCTTCAACGGATGCTTAGTTCAATAACAGTTGATAGTGACAATTCATAAGCTGACAGAGGCACATGGGTTGACAGAGACAAACTGGAATGTTGCAGCCTCTAGGAGGAATCAAGAAAATGCAGCATTTCCATTCTGGTGTAAACAAGGAAGTATTCAAAGATTCACAGCTAAACCTAAATTGCATTAGATAGAGAAATGAAGAAGAAAAATGTGAAGAATCTTTTAATTGTATTTTACAGTTTTGTCTTCACTTGTAAACTTGGTGATATATAAACCAAGTAGCAGCTAGTAATTAGATGGTGAATTTTCCAGAGCTGTTTAGAAAAATCTAGAGAGAAAATCATTT
This sequence comes from Apium graveolens, assembly GCF_009905375.1. Taxonomy (NCBI): domain Eukaryota; kingdom Viridiplantae; phylum Streptophyta; class Magnoliopsida; order Apiales; family Apiaceae; genus Apium; species Apium graveolens. The sequence goes on from NW_027419165.1 coordinate 20,518, forward strand.
AGTTTGTACTAGGAAGCAGTTGTGATTTAATTCTTTGAATCACAGATTTTCTGAAATAACACATCTCTGGTGGAATAACAAATCCACCAGAAAAGTTTTTAAGTCTGTTGTGTTTTTTACATTTGTTTTTGAATATATATCTGTCTGCATTAGCTCAAAGCAATTCACACACACTTGTTCATCAAAACACATAGCCTAGAAACTGCTCAAAACTTGAAAAAGTTTTGAGATTTACATTTAACCCCCTTCTGTAAATCTCATTGTTAGTTCACTGGGAATAACAATGTGTTTTAGATAAATGTCTCTTATATATATAATAGGAGAACATGATAAAATTCATGAGATTTTTTATTCTTATTGAAATGACTTTTACCCTTGTATATGTTATTTTGAAAAAAATAGTTTTTTAGGGAATTGAACCTAGGTCTTACATTTATTTTGCAAGAGCTATAACCACTGTGCTACTTAAACCACGTGTGTTGTTAATCATACACATATTAGGTATGCTTGTGTCTCTTTAAATGAATAAATATTTTGTATTTGAATTATTGAGACTTACTAATAACTTATAATCATATTTTTCTTTTACATTTGCTATTTTTTATATTATATTATTATATTATATTTTTTAATTAACATATATGTAATATTTCGTTAAATACACTCGATATGAAGCAGAGTTAATCAAATTAAAATCAAGTATTATACATTTATGATGTAATATATATAATAGTTCAATAGATATATTTTATTCCAATTTATTACTGACAACATATATTTAACTAAAATTAATTATTACACATAACTAAATTATATTATTTGATTGGATCCATTCTATAATATTTATAGAAATATAATTATGTTAATCACGATAAATGTCATAGAGTTACTTCATAAAATTCTAAAAGAATTTATAAATTTAAACAAATAGTTATGACAATTGAGTCAAATTTATAGAAAATAATTTTAAAAAATAAATAAATATTATTGTTGAATTAGTATATGGAGAAATGTTGAAATCATTCACGAATAAAAGTCGTCAACGATTAAAATAACGTTATAGTATCACTAACTATAAAATAATCCACGTATGACCTATATCAACACGGTCATCACTATAATATATTCTCAAATACATATCTCATGCGACACACGTATATTGTTAACTACACGTCATCGCCATTAATATAACAATCTTTTACAAACAGTTTAATACGATATCAATGAAGTTGGTTAGAGACATTGTCGATTCCAAATACAACAAGTTTCAATTACTATACACCCATAAATATTGGACCTACACAAACTACAATTAGTATCGACAAATCTTTAACTCAAAAATTACATCTACCCGAAATATCTATCGTAACCAGAATCATCAAAGACTGAAAAGAAAAAAACTGAAACACTACAAAATATTTCATCACTAAAAAGTCTAAACAATCATTGGGTATAAACTGTTTTGAGTGATATTTTTACTACACTACAAATAAATTATTAAGTATTATACATTTTATTTTATAGCAAAACCCGTACTACAGTTTTTAAAAAAAATAAAAGTAATTTTTTTTATCTTTTTTTCATGATAAAATCTAAGAACAAAACTTTGTATATAATTTTAATGGCCATATTGTTTTTTATTTTTAAATGTAATTACACCTATTTTTAGAATTGAAAGCTGAAAAAACTGATAATTAAACCGCCTTAAGTGACTGCAAATGATAATTTGTTGAGATCGGTGAATAAAATGATATATGGGCTCCATTTTAGTGACCAGTTTAATATTTAACACACTTAAAATATCATAAAAATACTTAGTGTTATATCAAAGATATCATTCCGAAACTCTGTGCGTTCCAAGTTAAAATCATAAGTATATTTCGTTATCCAACACTTTGAGAAATACACTATCTCATTGTCTTATATTGCTTACCACTTACAAAAGTTGACGACAATAATGATTCTGATACGCAGCTGAAAAAACAGAAGGATCCTGAATCGCGTACAAAGATATTTTTCCTTCTACACATCCATATTTTAGAACTTTGCATTTTACAACTTGTTTTCTTTTTCGTAAAAGATATAAATGTAATTATATGTCATGGATAATTGAAATTTTAAGTTTTCGGTTTTATCCTACTTCTTTCACAATCAACTTACATGATTAAGAACGTATAAATTTAATTATAAAATGATTTTTTTAACTTAACAGCTCACATCCGTCCAAAATGACAGTCGACATGTATTTTGATAACTACTAGAGAATGGCCGGTGTCTCGCACGGGCTATTACGATAGTTCATGCTAAATATGCAACAATTAATAGATTTTAATAAACGAATGATGAGATTAAATAAATATTACATATATATTACTAAAAATATTTAATAAATATTAATGAAAGTATTAAAGATCAAAGTTTGCTATATAACAATGATTTGATATAAATATAAGTATTAATTATGTAATAATAAATGTGTATTAATGGTTGAAATGAATATTTATAAATTCTAATTTAAATATTTGTGATTGAAATTTTCTTATCGAAGCCTATATTGTGGTGGTATTATATATAATATAGATGGGTGATGATATAATGATGGTACGATTAATGTGAGTCTCTTTACAAACTAGAAATATTTTAATCAGCACATATTACACATAGGCGATACCATATATATCATACTATATAGTAAAACCTATATATAAATTAATAACGTTGGTATTAATAAATTTTAATAATTTATTGAGATTATTAAATTATCGAGGTTAAATATATATTATCGTTATTATAGGAGTACCAATAATTTATGTTAAAAGATGTTAGTTTATAGAGGGTGATTAATTTATCGATTGTTAATTAAAGAAAGTTTTATTGTGCACCATATCATACAAATAGTTAAAAATGGATCGAAAAATTAAAAAAAAAAATGTTTCTCTGAAAAGTGTTTCTAGCCTAAAAGGAAGGGTTGACTCAATTGGTTAAAAAGTGGATAACTATTCTCTTGATCACAGGTTCGAATTCCACGGGAGGAGAATTTATAATTATGCTTCATGAGTCAGAGTTTGTCGCTTAAATGCGGGTTACCTTGGTTCACGTGCTTTGTAGGCTATTGCGTGAGCCCGTAGGGTTTACCCAGTGCGCACCTGTAATATCCCGTAATTTTTTAGAATTAGATTATTAATTGAATAATAGAATAAAAAGGATTAAAATTAGACAAGGACTAGGATTTAAAATTGAATTAGACTAATGAGCCTAAAATTTGGATCCAATTCTAATATGGATAACGTGTAGGTTAAGATATAGGGTTTTGTATCGTTATAAATACATCCTAATCGTTTTCCTCGTTTTTAACATCAAAATTCGTAGGGGCTTTTCTTCAAAAATCAGCAGTCTTGTAAAATTCGTAGAAAATTCATCGTAAGTCAGAATTCAGTGATTCTGGACTTTTCGGAGAGGTCTTTTCGTTATCTTCAGCTTTCATTTTTTCTGTTTTCCAAGAAAATATCATTTAGAGGGTCAAAAAGAGTAAATTCAGATCTGGTCAGGCTTTGAGGTAAGTACTTTTTGACTTGCTTTTATATTCGGAGAAGTTTTGATACTCTGATTTTCGAATTTCGTATAAGATAAAAGAATTCTGTTTCGAACTGTATAAGAAATAAGATACGAGAATCTTTTGAAACCTAGTCTCTACATTTTCGAACCCGTTCGTAATTTACGCTATAGTCCGGAACTAGCCTTAGATACCCTTAGTAGGCGCACGAGTGTGCAACTTTAGATACCTATTAAGGACGCGTAATTATTGAACTTTAGATGCCGGCCACTGGCAAAGTATGGTATATAAGTATAAGAATAAGAATTAGATGTCAGCTACTGGCAAAGTGTGGCCGTAGATCAAGACTGTGGTATTTATAAGAATTATCGTTTCGTTATGTTTTACTTTGTTCTGATCTGTTATACAAATCTGCTATCTTCTGTTTTAAATTCTGAATTTTAAAATATAAAACTTCGGGTTGGATTTATTTTAGAAATTGTTTTTACAAAATTACTATCGTTTTGAGAAAATTTGTTCTTATTAAAAACACCCATTGTTTTCCGGTTAAATAGTTAGTCAATTTGTACTTGCTGGGCTTTGTAGCTCACCCCTTTTATATTTCAGGTTTCGTATAAGATTCGAGTTGGAAATCATTGGAGTTTGAGGACTTAGGATTGGAGTATATTAAATTTTGGGCTTCCGTTAGCTGCGCTTTTGTAATAGACACCTTTGTAATAGATTTTCGTATTAGTAAATTGTATTTTATTTTAGTTTTGGTTTTAAATATTAATGGTTCGGAAATGCGGGCTGTTACAGTTGCTATCCAGAGCAGGCTGTCTTTCGGAGTGTATTAGGTATGGGACTTGTACATTCCCTAGGATTCGATCTTGTGGACCATAGTTTGACCTTTGGTAGATCAGAGGGTAGATGGGGTAGATGTGTCTCGAACTTTAGGATTGTTGTGAATTTGGGGAACAAATTCTTTTTAAGGAGGGTAGTATGTAATATCCCGTAATTTTTTAGAATTAGATTATTAATTGAATAATAGAATAAAAAGGCTTAAAATTAGACAAGGACTAGGATTTAAAATTGAATTAGACTAATGAGTCTAAAATTTGGATCCAATTCTAATATGGATAACTTGTAGGTTAAGATATAGAGTTTTGTATCGTTATAAATACATCATAATCGTTTTCCTCGTTTTTAACATCAAAATTCTTAGGGGCTTTTCTTCAAAAATCAGCAGTCTTGTAAAATTCGTAGAAAATTCATCGTAAGTCAGAATTCAGTGATTCTAGACTTTTCGGAGAGGTCTTTTTGTTATCTTCAGCTTTCGTGTTTCGTATTTTCCAGGAAAATATGGTTTAGAGGGTCAAAAAGAGTAAATTCAGATCGGGTCAGGCTTTGAGGTAAGTACTTTTTGACTTGCTTTTATATTTGGAAAAGTTTTGATACTCTGATTTTTGAATTTCGTATAAGATAAAAGAATTCTGTTTCGAACTGTATAAGAAATAAGATACGAGAATCTTTTGAAACCCAGTCTCTACGTTTTTGAACCCGTTCGTAATTTACGCTATAGTTCCGGAACTAGCCTTAGATACCCTTAGTAGGCGCACGAGTGTGCAACTTTAGATACCTATTAAGGGCGCGTAATTATTGAACTTTAGATGTCGGCCACTGGCAAAGTGTGCTATATAAGAATAAGAATTAGATGTCGGCTACTGGCAAAGTGTGGCCGTAGATCAAGACTGTGATATTTATAAGAATTATCGTTTCGTTATGTTTTACTCTGTTCTGATCTGTTATACAAATCTGCTATCTTCTGTTTTAAATTCTGAATTTTAAAATATAAAACTTCGGGTTGGATTTATTTTAGAAATTGTTTTTACAAAATTACTATCGTTTTGAGAAAATTTGTTTTATTAAAAACACTCATTGTTTTCCGGTTAAATAGTTAGTCAATTTGGACTTGCTGGGCTTTGTAGCTCATCCATTTTATATTTCAGGTTTCGTATAAGATTCGAGTTGGAAATCATTGGAGTTCGAGGACTTAGGAGTGGAGTATATTAAATTTTGGGCTTCCGTTAGCTGCGCTTTTGTAATAGACACCTTTGTAATAGATTATCGTATTAGTAAATTATATTTTATTTTAGTTTTGGTTTAGAATTAATGGTTCGGAAGTGCGTGCTGTTACAGTGATACCAACTGTAACAGCCCGCACTTCCTGACCATTAATTCTAAATCAAAATTAATACAAAATACAATTTACTAATCCAAAATTCAATTACAAAGGTGTCTATTACAAAAGCGCAGCTAACGGAAGCCCAAAATTTAATATACCCCAATCCTAAGTCCTCGAAGTCCAATGATTTCCAACTCGAATCTTATACGAAACCTGAAATATAAAAGGGGTGAGCTACAAAGCCCAGCAAGTACAAATTGACTAACTATTTAACCGGAAAACAATAGGTGTTTTTAATAAAACAAATTTTCTCAAAACGATAGTAATTTTGTAAAAAAAATTTCTAAAATAAATCCAACCCAAAGTTTTATATTTTAAAATTCAGAATTTAAAACAGAAGATAGCAGATTTTTATAACAGATCAGAACAGAGTAAAATATAACGAAACAATAATTCTTATAAATACCACAGTCTTGATCTACGGCCACACTTTGCCAGTGGCCGGCATCTAAAGTTCAATAATTACGCGCCCTTAATAGGTATCTAAAGTTGCACACTCGTGCGCCTACTAAGGGTATCTAAGCCTAGTTCCGGAACTATAGCGTAAATTACGAACGGGTTCGAAAACATAGAGACTGGGTTTCAAAAGATTCTCGTATCTTATTTCTTATACAGTTCGAAACAGAATTCTTTTATCTTATACGAAATTCGAAAATCAGAGTATCAAAACTTTTCCGAATATAAAAGCAAGTCAAAAAGTACTTACCTCAAAGCCTGACCAGATCTGAATTTAATCTTTTTGACCCTCTAAACGATATTTTCTTCAAAAACACGAAACACGAAAGCTGAAGATAACGAAAAGACCTCTCCGAAAAGTCCAGAATCACTGAATTCTGACTTACGATGAATTTTCTACGAAATTTACAAGACTGCTGATTTTTGAAGAAAAGCCCCTACGAATTTTGATGTTAAAAACGAGGAAAACGATTAGGATGTATTTATAACGATACAAAACCCGATATCTTAACCTACAAGTTATCCATATTAGAATTGGATCCAAATTTTAGGCTCATTAGTCTAATTCAATTTTAAATCATAGTCCTTATATAATTTTAATCCTTTTTCTTCTATTATTCAATTAATAATCTAATTCTAAAAAATTACGGGATATTACAGCACCCGAAGGGTAGCGGCTGCGGGTTACTTACGATAAAAAAAAGACTTCATCTTTTTCAAAAAATAACTTAATAAAATCATTATATTTAATATCTTTTTAAATCAAGAAATATGCATATGGAAAATATTATTAAGTAGTTATGTGAATTTTTTAAACACTTTTTTTTACCGGTATTTTTTCTAAGAACAATTTCAAACAATTTCAAATTGAGCCTTAATAAATAACTCAGAGAAATGTATAATAGTTAATACACTATTTATTGAATTTGTAATTTCTTAACCCTTTTGAAAAAAATAATTTTTTTAAATTTGACTAGTTATTGCCGACGTTCAACTGTAAAATAATTTTTGCGTACCTGGTTACTTTTTAACCTATATACCGAAACCCTCCGTTTTACCGATTTAATCGACTCAGCCAATTATTGACGTCATCGAATGAATATTTGTACCTCAAATTACAATCGATTAATTCTTCTTCAGCAGTTATAAGTAAACACTTTTCTTATACACTACTACTCAGGTAAATTCGTCAGCTCCTAATTTAATATCTGTCGCTCTAATTATTCAATTTAGATTATAATTCAGATTATTGTTTTATCAGTTGATGTTTAATTATTGAAAGTTAATTATTATTTTTCTTAATGCCTCTTAGGTGTTTGATAAAATTCCTCTAAGAGTCCTTTTTAAATTAGAATCATTCATCTAGGCAATGACTATTCAGTCTAGTAATTGTTGTCCCTTAATTTTCACTCATGTTTTCGCTTGTGCTGTAATGTTGCTGTTAATTTGCTTGCTTTTCGTATACCATTTGATCATTGTACCTCCTTTCGATATGGCTTTGAGTATATTTCTTTGCATTTTTCGGTAAGAAAACAGAGGTATAGAAAACGATCAAATTGAAATAGTTTCAGGGAATGTGGTTGTATTGGTTCAATATTATAGTGATCATAAGCTTGAGAGGAAGTCAAATTGACTTGAAAATTAAAAATTCATACGAAAGAGGATATACTGAAATAGTAATTAGTTTATTTAGTTATGCTGTCTACTTCCTACTGCAAAAGGTTTTTTATGTCGGTTTTGTTTATTGATTATTAGTGTTACGGCTAAAGAACTCTACTATCCATTATAATGATTTCAAGGTACTGTTGTTATTTGTTTATTAGTGTTACGGCTAAAAGTTTTTTTCAGTTTGTAGGACTGACTTGAAACAATTGACTCCACATGGCTGCTACTAGGACTCGAACAAGTAGCTTCTCTCGCAATTTTTCTGCTGCACCCTCTTCTCTGACAGCTGGTCTTAAGAATGGACCGAACGGAACTGTTTTTGTATCATCAGGAATACCCGATCTCGACAGTATTCTCCCATATCCCTTGTTATAATTATCTTATTTGCTGTGTTTCTGTAAACCAAAGTATTGCATTTGCTTAGTTCTTCATTAAGATGTGTAGTCCGGCTCTAATTCTTTGGCTCTTTTACGGATATTTTGTAGAAATTCTAGGAGGTGGCTTTCCTCTGGGGAGTCTTGTGATGGTGATGGAAGATACTGATGCACCTCATCATATGCTGTTGCTGAGGAATTTCATGTCTCAAGGACTGGTTCACAACCAACCTCTTCTGTACGCCAGTCCTGCAAAAGACCCCCGATCATTTCTTGGTACTTTACCAAGCCCGTCAACATCAAAAGATGACAAGGCACGTGATCATGATGCCGAACAGGTGCCCCCTTTCTTTCCATCCATCCATCCATCCCTTTAGTTTTTATAGATCTCACAATATCTTAGTAAAAAAAGGTAGTTATCTTATTATATGAAGCAATCTGAGCAATTTGAGAATCTTTACCTTCTAGCTGTCGGACAAGGGACTGAGGATTGCCTGGCAATATAAGAAGTATTTTGGGGAACAACAGATGTCTGATCATCATCGAGGTAACCATTAGCAAAGACTTTGTATGCATTGTCATTTTTTCCATGTTAAAAGTATGTGTCTTGCAAAATAGCTTGCAGGTCATAAAGTTTGAAGAAGTTATGTTAACTTGAATTCAATGTAGATTTTGAGAAAAAGCAAACAGATAATACCTGCATTGTGGTGATGTACCGGGGGGGGGGGGTTCTTAGTGGGCATTCTCTTCATGGGTAATGAACCCGGTTAACCGGCATCAGAACCTCTATCCCATGGTTTAGCTTTTGGATTAGCAATTTGGTTGTTTGGAATGGAAACCTCATCCCTATTAGATGGTTACATTATTCCCTCCATACCCCTTGAAATTCCATATCATTCGCATTCACATTCACCCCCATTCCTATTCCCTTTATTCCCATTCCTGATTTCCACTCCCGTCAATGATCCAAACGCTCCCTAAGCATGTTTTTCTTATTAATGTAAATCAAATTTGTTCTTCAGTCCACATAAAATCTTGCTATTAAAGAAGTACTTTCAATTATTTTTTTATCCCCCACACCTAATTAGGAATATGTTATAAGCATCCCCTAAAAGGACTGATCTCCATCAACAAAGTTAGATTATCTTTCAGATGTGTGTTGAAATGACAACAGTAATACCATTTGGACTACCTGTATTGCATATCTATTTTTTGAATGATATTCAATGTTAAAATGGTTTTCAATTTTACTATAGTTTAAACTTGGTTATAGGTTGAATGTTGAGTTGTATGTTCTTTTGACAAGTAAGGTTTAGTGAATCTCGAAATATTAAAAAATTACTAACTGGTTACTTTTTTTTTTTATCAAACTAATTTAGTAATGGTTTTCTGTGCCTGTAATTTATCATATCTTTCATATGTTATAACACTAGCGCGTGACATGTCAATTGGAGTTTAGGTAGTCTCTGACGTCTGTGAATTTTCTAATTATTATGTTTTCATATCGTTAAACTTTTATCCTCTAAAATATCATATAGTATATATCCTCTATAGACATCTTTCTATTCATAATAGAGACTGATTAGAAGACTTGCTATGCAGATATAAAACTTGAGTACTGCAACGACTTTGACTTGCGGAAGCCCCTAGATAGACACTTTCTTAATGGACAAAGGATCGAATGCATCAGTCTTCAAGATTGTTCAAATATGTCCACTCTTCTTGACCGTTGTTCAAAATTTTTATCTCAAAGGTATCGGCTTTTTTTTCCCAATCATCATGCAATCACTTTTTGCCTTTGCGAAGTTCAAACTTCAAGATCGGGAACTTTGACTGTAGTCTAAACTTGGAAATTACTCTTAAGTACAAAAACTATTGAAAGGTAATGGCCCTGTTTGGAACTTAGTTTTTTGGCAAAAGTATAGCTTTTTGAATCAAATTAGAGGTTTGATCAAATAAAGACCTCTAATATTAGTGTTTGGTAGTTAGCTTTTTGAAATAGCTTTTTGGTCCCAAAAACTAATTTTAAAAAAGCTATTTGTAGGAGTTTTTTGAGGTATATAATACAAAAAGCTAATTGAAACATCTATTTACCAAACAATTTTACTCGAAATAGCTAAATTCAGTCAGATAATCAAAACAACCAACTCAATCAGATAGTCAAAACAGCTATTTCAAACCGCTACAGCTAACAGATAATTGCCAAACAGGGCCAATGTAATTCGACAATACTTGAAACTTTTAAACTATAAAAATCCGAAACTAAGCGGAGATCTTCTTGATTGATAGAAGCATATGGAGATTTTTCATCTGTACACACTGTGTTATAGGGGTGAAAATTCAAACTTCTTCAAGCTTTGGTAGTGTATAAATTTTACCCAGTACTGCTAGGTAGTTTTGGATGCATTTTTGTCATTTAATCAAGTATTCAGGCCTCACTTTTCCTGTCACGGTTATTTGTTTGCAGACATGAGAGCAATTTAACATGTGCCGGACGAATTGCTATTCAATCATTTTGTTCTCCACAATGTGACTTTTCTGACTTGGTAAGTTTTATCGCTCAGTCAAATTCTGATTTTTTTTAAGTAATAGATCGTCATAGTCTGTTGCCTTTCTTTAACACAACTCTAGAGGTGGTAGCTGCAACTCTGTTGAGCATTTTGCAGTATCAGAGAATTAACTTCTCAATGTGTAACAAATTGATGAACAATATCATTATTGTAGGACTGGGATATGCTTTCTTTCATTAGATCCTTAAAAAGCATAATAAGAGCTTCAAATGCAGTTGCTATAATTTCATTCCCAGCTTCCCTCCTTTCCTCGTCATTTTCAAAGAGGTGGCAACATTTGGCTGATACTTTGCTGTCAGTCAGAGCAATTCAAGGTACATTTCTAGCTTTCGAAATGAAAATATAGTTTACTTCTTGTTATAATTAATTTATACTTAATGATTGAATCAGATGAGGACAAAGAGTTGGCAAAATTGCTCACTGGTTACCAGGACATGATTGGCCTTCTCAGTGTACATAAGGTTGCTCGATTCAATACACAGGTAGACAGCTTCCCTTTATATATTGGTTGGTTGCATAAACAGACATGGTTATGATGTATTTTTTTTGTTTTATATGCATTATTGTTATGTGGAAATGCTAATAGTCTGCATATGTGACATGTATAATATTTTAAAATTCATTGAGATGTTTTCACTCTCAGATTATTAACAGCTTGCTTAGCTTCATAAGTTTTTTCAAATGCTTTTGCCGTAGAGATTTAGTCGATATGTGTTGCGTGCTTGCTTTACCAATATGCTCATTGGCGATCTTCGTGAGTAGGTTCCTGCTATCCTAGATGCAACAACATTTTCTATGAAGCTGCAGAAAAGAAGGTTGTTAGTCTTAGAATGTTTAAATCAAGCCCCAGTAGATGGTTCTAGTGGCAGTTCGTATGGAACTACTGGTAGTTGTTCTGGATCTTCCAAGACAGGCTCTCTTGATTTTTAATTGTCAGCAGGTTTAGCCAAGGGGTTTCACTCCCCACCACATTAGATGGGACTGTTGCCTTCTTCCAATTAGTGATTGGCCCTGGTCTATAGTGCATTTGACTTTCATATGAAGTCATGAACCAACATTCTAAGCCAGCAAGAAGATGATGTTTTTCAGACACGCTTACTAGTCTTTTGTGTTTGATATACTCTGTTATGTTGTAAAATTAGGGTCAGGCACGAACAGCTCTGTAGCATTTTTCGTCACTGTTACTGTATTAAATTTTGGAAATTGATAATAAGCTCGGACTTTACTACTTAGACTTCATTTTGATATTGTGTATTAAATTTTTGAACTCCATATTTTGAGTAATTATTTAAATTTCATATTAAAGTGGAGTTTAAATTATAACACTTCATCTTCCTAAATTTTAATATGTTTTAACCTCATATTTGTGTTCACGTAGCATTTGACAGAATTTATTTAGTTTGTATGATATGTAAAATTATTATCTTATTCCTCTAAATATGGTGGCATTGTATTATGAGTACCATAATAAAATGAAATAAAAAATTACACAAGGATACTTGGTGAAACATTCACAAAGAGTTTTAGTGTTGTGGATTCAAAATTACTTGGAAGAACAAATTTGAAAGAGTAAATTGCAGTTCACATCCCTTTAATTTAGACAATTGGCACTTTGGTGCCACTTTTTCACTAATTGCAGGACTTAAATTGGCGTCGTAAAATGCACCATTCCGTCAGTGCACTATCAAATATGATCGTTAGCGAGAAATATGATAGGGGTTTATTGGTCTTAAATTTTCTAACCCTTTCTAACGGTCCTGATTTTTCCCCATGTATATAATAACCTTCCCTTTGTAAATATGTTTGTATATGGCATTTTTGTGTTAAAACCATTAAGAAAAAATGGCTGAGAGGCGTGTTTGTGGAGCATGGATTCATGCTAAAACGGTTTGGACAACTGTCAATGATGGCCGACGTTTTATCTCATGTATTCGATGTAATTATTTCAGATGGTTGGATGATCCATTGTGTGAGCGCGCAATAACAATCATTCCCGGTCTTTTGCGTCGGATTAATCATCTTGAAAGCCTATAAAAAGAAGCTGAAATTTAGAGGGTTGATGTTTGTTTGGATGAAGGTGAAGTATGTAAGAATTTGGGCTATAAAGTGTTTGATGAAAAGTCAAGGAGCAAGTTACCACTTACTTTGTTGATTGTAACATGGATTGCAATACTACTGTACTGGATTTGCAAGACAGAAGATATAGAGGAGATGTAGTAATTTAGTTGCCTTTTATTAATGTAGAAGAGCAATGTGTTTAGTTGATCTTGATTGTAAGAAACATGGTTTTATTGATATTTAGTTAATTTATTATTTTGTTGATCATTTTGTATTTTTAACCAATATGATATTGATGTAATTGGTTTAGTAGTTATGAAATTTAAGTGCTGAATTGAATTTGAATTGATGAGATGCTATTAATGTGAACTAAAAAATGACAAACAGATGGGAAGAAAATAGATGGGAAGAAAACAGATGAGATAGCATAAATGTTCATCAAATACAAGATACCACAAAAGTGAGAACAAACTCACATCTCATACGTTCACAATCATAGTTCAACAAAAGTTTCAACACGAGTGACCACAAAAGATGTGAACTGAATCCCAAGGTTTAGCACAAAATAAAAGCCTATGTCTAGTAGATATTAAAGAACACAAGTCTAGTACAAATTCATCAAAAATTAAGGTTCCCTTTTCCTTTTTCCCAAGGCTTTTTTCTTCTTCACCAATGCAGCTTGCAACTGTCTCAGTGTTACTTGTGCTGGAGGTTTGAAGGGCTTCACAACTCCTCCATGCTTCACAGTTTTGGTCTTCTTAGCTTTGTCATGAGACTTCTTTAATGAAGATACTTGAGCACACATGTCATTTTATGATTTTTGCAATTTTTTCAATTTCTCCTTGAAGGCTGCTTGCAATTCTACATCTGCATCTTTCTTCTTCTTTTTAATGTCCACCTTTTGCACATTCATCCTCAATATTTACAGGGGAAAATGAAACTTTAAAAATAGACATAAATTTAGATTCATACCCTAGAAGTGCATGATCTCATGTAATGGCCTTCTTCTAAGCAATAAGAACACTTGGGAGTTTTAGGTTTCCAGTTAACTCCCCCTTCACCTTGTGCTTCTTCAGCTTGCTACAGAACAAAATTTACTACTACTTAAATTAGTTCCTAAAAAAAGACACAAATACCATGAATTAAATCATACCCTTCTTGGACATCTCCTCACATTGTGCTCCCACTGGCCACAGTGTGAGCACCTTAGAGTAGTTCCTTGTCTCTTTAGCATTGTGGGATTATTTGCTCTAGTAGGGACAACATCATCTCTTTTGTCTCTAGATTTTTTAGGCCTTCCTGGAGGTGTTCTCTTCAATGGAGGCAAGGGCTCCTCCTGCTCAGTTTGTTCCCAATAAGCCTCTCCACTTATTGGCTCCAAGATGTAACTGTAAACCTCCATGTAAGTTTCCTTGCTATAGCACTGGTGAATGAAATCCAGTGGATCCATTTTCTAAAAAAAAATACAGGACACAGCATGGAAGCATGGTATGCCAGTCAACTGCCATTTTCTACAAGCACATGTTCTGTGCTTCAAGTCTACAACAACCTCATGTCCACCTGCTGACATGGTGACGTGGTACTTGTCTCCAAGCTAGTTTAATTTCCCTAAAAATTAACATAATTATTTGCATAATTATTTGCATATGTACTAAACAACTGTTATAAAAATTAACATAATTAAGAAGGTGGTATAACTTACTGATTTATTTTCTTCATGCTCTTGGTACAAAATCTAGTATTTTTCTTCTCCATTTTTGTTTTCCTCTTCTGTATCATCTGCATACAAGTCTTGTGTATATTCTTGAACATAGTGACAATGCCATTGTCTCTGAATTTTTTTATGGCATTGTTGAAGCTTTCATAATTATTATTCACAAAGACATCTGACTTGCACACGTCCCTAAAACCAGCCCTAGACCACTGGGACTTGGGTTTGGCTATCAACCAGTCATAACAAGTCTTGCTCAGCTGCTATATATTACAAAAGTGCTAAGTGATAAATATGATATGAAAGTGCTAAGTGCTAAGTGCTAAATATAAAATGTTAGTACTGGATTTACCTTTTTTATGGTTTCCATGTTCATGTTAAAGAAGTAATCTGTTGTTGATCTTGCTGCCTGCCACATTGTCTTACTAATGCCAAGTCCCTTACTTATACTCTTCATATTGTTGTATAAGTGCATGACACAGAATCTATGTTCAGATTCTGGGAAATGACTTTCAAATGCATTAATAAGTCCCTACAAGTGAACACATACAAGAAAGTTATAAAGTACTTAACATAAACAAACTACCCCAAAAAGTGCATTAATAGTTAGAGTACCTTTTGTCTATCAGAGATAAATGTGTAAGTTCCAGTATTTTGAATCATCAAGTCTTGCTTCAACTGCCCCAAGAACCAATACCAACTTGAGGTATTTTATGCTTCCACTTGTGCCCAGGCAATATTGTACATCCTTTCATTAGGGTGAGTACATACTACAGTCAATAATATCCCTCCAAGGACCCTTTAGATGACACCCGTCTAAATCAATCAAAGTTCTGCAGCCATGAAGAAACCCTTCTTTTAAAGGACCCAAGCATACATAGAACCTTTTGAATCTTCTACCTTCAAAACCAAATTCTGCTGCCTCTGTCATCAACTTGACAGTTGATGTTGGCATCACCTTCTTCACCTCATTAGAATACTGATAAAGCTTTTTAAATTCATTTTCATGCTTCCCAATGATTGCATCTTTGGCCTTCCTCAAAGCTCTGTATACCATGGTCTCTGATACATGACATTGTAAGTCATTCACCACCTTTGTATGGAAAGCAGCTGTTGGCCAGGTAGGGTTCATCCTTATCTCATGTTCATAGGCTCTGGCAATCCATATAAAATTCAGTTATTTCTGAACCCAGGTAGGGTTACAAGTGTGGAGCTTGTACAAGGTCCTTATCTGGATATTACTTGACCTTTGTTGTTTAATTCCATAACATTTCCACCGACACCCTTCTACACAAATCCACTTTATTTTATCAGCTAGGCTCTTTTTCAGTCTAGTCCCTCTTTGCTGTGTAATTGCATGTTTTCTAACAGCCTCCCTAAATACCTTCCCACTGCTGAATAATATACCCAATTCAAACTGAGGATTCTCCATGTCAGTGTTTTCATTAAATTCTGGGTATTTTATCTCTTCCTCATCACCGGAAGAGATGGTCATTCTGTCTTCATTGCTATCATATGAACTCTCTGAAGACTCACTATCATAGTTACCATCTTCTCCTTCAAATTTAACACCCTCACCTTCAGTCAATACACCTTCACCTTCTTGCTTACTACCATCATCAGGATCCATCACCTTTTTCTTGGTTTCTAATGAAGTGTTCCCATCCCCTGTAGTTGGATGCATCTGTTCTTCACCTTCTGCTTCATTCTGACCTTGTGGAAACTGATCCTCACCTTGTGGCTTGTTATCATCAATTTTGTTTTTACCCTTATTTGTGGCCTTTTCTTTTCCAAGTTTTGCCTGATCTTTATCCTTCTGTTTCCCATTTTTGCCTTTTTTCCTTTTTTAAGTTTTTCCTTCCCACTCTTTTTGTTGTCATCATCAATGTCATTATCACCATCAAGTATGAAAGGTGTATCTTCTGTGTTCTTGAACAATCCCCTCAACATAGAATATCTACCTCTCCTTCTACTCCTGTAAGGTGGATTGGGAGGTGGCACTCTCTTCACTCTCTTCTTAAGTTTAGGACATTGACCATCACTGGAGTCCATGTTGGAGCTATCACCAAGGAAGCTTACTTTATCCTCTCCTGATTCTTCTGATTCTTTTACAGCCTCTTCCATCAACTCATTCAAATCTCCTTCTACTTCAACTCTAATGTCTTTTATCCTCTTAATTATTTCATCTATAGCCAATTGTGTGAAGGAGAAATCCACATTTTCATCATCAGAATCAGGACAATTTGAGGTTGCATACATGGTTATCATTTTGTAACCAGACTCAACCCAGTCAATTATTATATCCAAATCTCTTTGAGTCTCTAGAGGAAATAAATTATCAGCACACACATCCAGTTCATTCGACAAAAACCAAAAATCCATTATTCTGGCACTACATCCTATTTCTCCACACATAGCTTCCATTTCAGTCAATGTCAATTTTTGAATAGAACACATATCAAAATACACAATCTTCCCATTAAAATACGAAGTGAAGTCTTTGTTGAATTTTCCATCAAAATGCAGTTTAATCGTAAAGTAAGGACTAATTTCTGCAACACACATAAGCCACATGCAAATATAAATTAAATATACTTTAACAAGAAAAAAAATCATGTTAAAACACACACCATTACAACACTTTAACATGTATCATATTGCTAATCCGCAATTACATTAACATGCAAGGTTATTAAAAAACGGAAGAAAGAAAATTACCCTCATATGTCGGATACTCTTTGCTATCAGAAAGACCAAAATCGACCACAACACCCCCGTCTTCAACTTCATTCTTCGATTTCTCATGAGTTTTACCGGATTCAACTTCATTCTTCGATTTCGCGGGACTTATTACATGATCACCATCGAATACACCTCTCAATCGACCTCTCATGGCTCTAAATTAAAGGGATTTGGTGTCTGTAATTTGGGAATTAGGGTTCAAATACATTACATAACTTAATTGAGGTTTGATTTAGGAGACAAAGTAAGCGACGCTTCCTTTTAACATTCATATGTCAATTAAAATATAAATTGCATTATGAAAAGACTGAAATGCCCTCGACGTTAGATAGATAACAGTCAATTTTAACGGAAGTGGGTCAAAATGATGCGTTTTGCAGCGCCAATTTAAGTTATGGGTGTATAGTGCAATTAGTGAAAGAAGTGGTACCAAAGTGCCAATTGAATAAACCAAAGGGATACGAACTGCAATTTACTCAATTTGAAATTAACATCGATAGTTGGATGACGAAGAACTCATATGCACAAAGAGTTTGATTTTTGTAAATTTAATCACAAGATCATCTTGAGATAATAAAAGTTCAGTACTCAACTTGGACAGAACTATTCAAAATTCATTGCCGGATACACAAGGTCATCGATAAAAGAGTCAAAATAAAAGAAACATCAACAGAGGAAGAAATAACAACCAGCAGCTTATGTATATGATACTTGGAATCAGTTTCAGATCATAGCCGGCAATGTTGCCTAAAGTAAAGTTGTTTAAGATTGATTCACATTAATGAGATCATTAGGCAAGACATTTCCTCAATTATTACATATATGAATGCATCTTCTAATATGTAAAAATAACAAATGTGCATTTAAAGGTATCACGAGAAGTTCCATTAATAAAAATGTATTTATTGGAATGTAATTAACAAAGCTAGTAATAAAGGTACAAAAGATCAAGTTTCAATTACACCATCAGAGTACAACCTCACAAACAATCTTACCAATACAAGATGAAACACTGAGAACAACAATAAAATTTCACTCCACAAGCTCTTGGTAGATGATTACAGAGTGAAACAACCACCACCATCATTCCTTTCACTCGGTCTTCAACGTATTGGCAACGTCAATAACAAACCTGTATCGGACATCAGATTTCACAAGTCTCTCCATTGCAGTGTTAATATAGTCCACCGGGATAACCTCAACATCTGCAGTTATGTTGTGTAGTGCTGCAAAATCAAGCATTTCTTGTGTTTCCTTCAGGCCACCAATATTACTCCCAGCAAGAACCTTTCTCCCTGTAAATTTACATTCAGATTTTAGTACTTCTGGTATAAAAATATTTGCCAAATATAAGTTAGCAAGTTAAATGCTCACCCATTATTAAGGGAAACACTGGCAACTCCAAAGGCTTCTCTGGTGCGCCAACCATGATAAGCTTTCCATTGGCCTTTAATAGTCCAAGCAACGGTACCACAGAGTGAAGGGCAGAAACAGTATCTATAATTCCATGTAGTGTGCCCATTGCAGCCTACAATAATTTGATCGTCAAATTAGAACTTAGATCATTATTACCAAGTATACAAAGAAATCAATCAATAATGAAGAGTTATCGTCGTGTTATTTAAGTAAGAAATTTACCTGCATCTGATCAGCATCACTACTAACCAAAAACTCATCAGCACCAAGTTTTTCCAACGCTTCCTGCTTCTTGCTTTCGGAAGTACTTATAACTGTAACAATAGCACCGAATGCTTTTGCCATCTTAACAGCTACATGCCCAAGGCCACCCAAACCTACAACGCCTACCTTAGTACCAGGTTTGTCTAGTCCATGTGTTCTGAGGGGACTGTAAGTTGTAATCCCAGCACAGAGTAAAGGAGCACCAGAATCCAGAGGCAAATTTTCAGGCCAACGAAGAACAAAGTGCTGGTCTGCAACCATAGAGTCGGCATATCCTCCGTATGTTATGCTTCCATCAACGTTGGGAAAAGCATAGGTCTGTATCTGCTTTGCACAATTGTTCTCTGAATCATCGTCACAATCCTCACATGAACGGCATGATCCAACCAAACAACCTACCCCAACTGTGTCCCCCACCTTGAATTTTTCGACTTTACTCCCCACTTCGGTTACTTTACCAACAATTTCGTGCCTGCGTCAATTTTTGGGCAATAATTAGCAACCATATCAAAGTAAATTACAACACAACCAGAATGCTAATTCTGCAGCTTCTACACAGTTTTAGGATTGATATACTTGAGATTCTTCAAACAAAGGAGTATCCTTCAGGCATTTTCTTGGAGAGTCATTAGAGAATGAGTTCTAATGTGCTTATACTCACGTGCTAAGCACCGAATTCTATAAATTGTGTATCGACCTATCTTGTTAATAAGACCTCGTCACAAGAAAATGTCATAACTCATAACCAATGATTAATTTAACTTGTGTAAGGGCCAAAAAGAACAAATTATTTATGGGGGCTACCGTGTTACAGATTTCGGAAATCGGAATTATTCGATTTAGGTACTGATTTACGATTTATCGGACGATTTTTAAAAAATCAGATGATTTATCGGCGATTTATCGGAAATCGGTCAAATCAGATTAATATTTTTGACCGATTTTTGAGCGATTTATCAGTTATTTTTGAAAAATCGGCCGATTTCTATAAAGGGGCTACTTAACAAGATAAGCACAACTTTATATTACATCACTTTCTTGAAAGCATCTTCTATATATAAAAAAGCAATCTATTCATGGATCTCTATCAGCATTATTGTATTAATATATTCCCCTTTAAATGTCATCTAGGAGACCAGCACTTAAACAATTATTTTATATATGTATAAAAAAATACTTCCACTAGTTGAATAATCTAAAGATTGTTCTTGAACCGCCAGCTTTGAATACTTTGTATGATTCACCAGCATTTGTTGTTTTATGTACATCACTATCTTATTCTATATTTAGGCAGGAAAATAGTGCTAACTAATAATATAATTAACAGTCTGATTGATCAAGGTTATGTGAATGAAGAAGTTACCCTGGAACAAGAGGATAGGTGCTCATTCCCCATTCATTTTTGACCATATGAAGATCTGAATGACATACTCCACAATACAGTACTTTGAACCTCACATCATTGTCTCCTGTTGCTCTGCATCATCCATAACAAAAACTATTAATACCTTGTTACAAAAAACTATAAGACCTATGTATGCTCCGAAGTAAAATATTGCTTCATAATCAAAAGTTTCAAAAAGTGATGCTATAAAAGTCTTGTACATGTTCCGTAACGGGGAAATAATATGTTTTGCAATATTTCGCTTGGGACCGTGTTTGAAACTCGGGATTCCAATATAATTAGGACTTGGATGGATGCAACTTCATTTACATATGCATCAAAAAAAAAAATGTTCATACCTTCTTGAGAACTTGAATGGAGAAAGAATACCAGAAGTGTCACTAGCAGCATAGCCAAAAGCCTGGACGGGGTGTTCTGTTTCTGGTGATTTTGCCATTTCTGAGATTTTCGAAGTAAAAGATAATGAAACAAACGCACACGAAAAGATTAAAAGATTAGAGAGAGTAGTCGTGAAATGAGAAAGAAGAGTGAATGTAAATTTGTGATGTGTTTAGACCACAAGTGTGAAGATATATATAGGCATTAGGCATTAAGAAGAAGTAGGTGCGAAGTATGAACGATAAGGTAATGTGACGTAGGCGATGAACGATGAAAAATGAACAAGTTGACTTTTCTCTCGGATACAAAATATTGACCATCATATGTTTTCACAACTTGATTGATATCTGCTACGCTCCTTCCTATTGTCATTTGAATATTACTTCGGCTTTTTGTTTACTTCCGGTCAAGTTTCCTGTTTTTTCTTGCTTTCTACGTTTCTCAATGCTAAATTAATACTCCCTCTGTCCTAAGCAGGACGATTGACACGAATTTTAAAATTCCTGTAAAATATAATTTCTTAAATAATTTTAAATATTTTTTTAAATAAAAATATAATATTTAAATTTTTATATTTTATAATAATCTTAAAATACATATCAAGTATACAAAAAATATGTAAAAAATTCTCGTGGGATGAAGGGGAGTTAAAATCTTTCTCTCACATTTTAAGCTTTTATTATTCCTTTACGGACAATCTGTTTAATTTTCTCTGCGATTTTTAAGCTGGTCAAATGATCGGGTCATGTCTGCCTCACAGCCTCAGAAATAACCGCTACTAGTTCATTACACAATGCAGGAGCTTCTTCAGCTTGTTAATGTTATCGGTTTTCTTTTCCAAATATAGGGTCAGAAAATGTTATCGGGATACATTCTCTCCCTGCATATTTGAAATAAGCTATATGGATATTTGACCTAATTTTTATAATTTTAAAATTTAAATATGCTTTCTGAAATAGCCTAGATGAATTACGCTATTTATATATTCGGATACCCATTTTCAGATTTTTCAATTAAATAAAACTTTTTGATTTTTTTGTAAATTACATATTTATAAAAGAAAATAAGAACATATATAAAACATTTGGAGATACTAGTTTGAGAATCGGTATCTAATTGGTAAAAATAAATAACATATTTTAAAAAAATATTCTTGTCACTTAGTTTAAAAAATGCGTTTTTTTTTGACAATTTTTGTTAATTTTAATTCACACTATATCTACAACAACATGCACATTCTTGAATCTTGAGTATGGGATCTCTCTAAAATTTCAATAAATAAATAAGAACACGAATATACATATTTTTTTCAAATTTTATAAAAATACACAGTGGGAACATGCACGTTCATTTAGATGGAATACATATCCTCAAAAAGCGTATTCATATAAAATAAATAATGAACATACATGTTAAGCATACATATTTTTTTGTTAAATTTTGAAAATATCAACACACATCTACTTGGTTGTTTTTGGAGGAACTTCGCATTGTTAAAATTGAGCATTTTAAATTCAAAATTGGGTATTTTGATACATTAAATTTTTGCGTGTCTATATATTTAATATTATATATATCTTGCGATTCATCAATTACTTTTCATATTTATTTTCTTTTATGATATAAATTATTACTTTTTTTATAATGTATCGTGGATTGGTAGCTTTACTACACTCTTAAATAAGTAATTATTAGGTTAAAATTGTGCGATGCATGAATTTTTTTAATAATTTTTTATTTTACTTAAATTGAAAATTTTAATATTATATTATTAATTCCAATTCAATTGGTGAAGTATTTTAATGGAAACTAATAATTGAATAGTTAATAAGGTTGAAAATATTATTGTTTTATGAAAATAAAATTGCTTATAATACACTTTTTCGGAGTAAGTATATATTCGAATACCTATTCTCGGACATTTCAACCAAATAAAATGTTGTGCAAGATATGCCTGTAATATAACAAGACTAAGTCACATTGATAACCCTAAGATTTAGTTGTATGATAGTCTTAATCTGTATTTTGTATTGTATTACCCGAGTTTGTACAAATGTTAAAGATCAGACGGGAGTATTTTTCTGTGAATAGTCTCAAGCCTAAGAATAAACTCTGGTTTAAGATTAACAAGATCATGCCTCAAAGAAAATGTGAAGAAGTTTAGAGTTGAATAAATCTGTTTTAGGAAAAAAGTTCTAAGTCAAGATATCTACAAGTCACAGATCAAGTCATATAAAGAAGTCATTTGAGAAGTCATTCGAGAACTTCAGAATGACTTATCGAGAAGTCCAAAATGGCTTATAGAGAAGACTCAGAGATATCGACAAGTCAAATGAAGATGTGAAGATTGGAGATATCAACAAGCCATTTCTGCATATAGAGAACTCAGAGATATCGACAAGTCAAAATAAAGATATGAAGATTGGAGATATCGACGAGTCAAATTCTCATTAGAGATCTCAGAGATATCGACAAGTCAAAATGCATATGGAGATCTCAGAGATATCGACAGGTCATTTCTACATGCAGAGATTTGGAGATCTCGACAAGCCAAGTTCACTTATAGACAACTCAGAGATCTCGACAAGTCAAAGACATTTATAGAGAACTCAGAGACCTCGACAAGCCAAATTCACTTATAGAGAACTCAGAGATCTTGATAAGCCATTATACTTATCGAGATGTCAGTTCTCTATATAAAAAACTGGAGATCTCGATATGAACCTCAAGTACACAATGCAGACAAGTTAAAGATTCAAGATTATCAATCAATAAATGATCTAATCACTTAGATTGGAAAGTCTAAAAAAGAAATTTGAAGAGTGCAAGATCAAGGGCCAAGATTAACTGAAAAAGGAGGGTCACAGACGTACAAGATTTGCAAGGATTCACAAAGCCATAAATGGAAAGCTTTAGAGATAATTTAAAGTAGGGTTTAGTACAACTTATTGCATGTTGTGTAAACCCGTGTTTACTAATATATAAAGTAAACACTGCTCCTTTATTTTAGGAAGTAAAAAACAGATTTAGATTTTCTTGTACTCTCTCAAGATGAAAGCTGAGTTCTTTACTTACAAAGAACCCAGAAATTTGTAGCAAGACATACTTAATTTTAATACAAAGTTAAGTGAGTTTTAAAAAGACTATGTTTATTGTGAATACTTTATTAATTCTGTTAAACACAATATCTCTACAAATTAGACTGTTTTGTTCACCATATCCAAATAGTTTGAAAAAACCTAAAAATCAAGAAAACACATTCACCCCCCTGTGTTGTACTGAATATCTAACAAGTGGTATCAGAGCAAAATCTGATAGAAAACAGATGAAGATCTTGAAAGTATGAGTGCACGGAAGATAAGTAGTATTAAGATACCAGCCTTTGATAGAATCAACTATACACTCTGGAAAAAGAAAATGATGTTGTTCAAAAGGATGGTCAATCCATTATATATCCAGATTCTCAAGAATGGCCCTTTCACCCCCATGGAAAGGGTAGATGAATCTACAGATGGAGACATGGTCATCCCAACTCATTTTGCACCAAAGGACCCTTCAAAATACACTGAATCTGAGAAGGAGAAAGTCTCTCTAGATAGTGGCCTGCAAATAATTCGGATAGAGTCACTTGATAATTTAATGTATAACAACATTGTCAACTGTGACATAACTAAATAGATTTAGGAGAAAATAGAGATTTTGTGTGAAGGTACAGAGGAAGTTATATCCAACCAAAGGAGAATACTGGTGTCTCAGTATGAGGGATTTATGGAAAAGCCCAAAGAAGGAATTACTGAAGTTTTTGAGAGGTTCGATAAATTAATAAATGACTTGCATCTACACGATAAATATTATGAAGCTGAGGAGGTTAACCTGAAGTTCCTGCTAGCTCTTCCTGACCATCTTGAACAGAAGATATCAGCCATTAGAGAAGGAAGAGATCTAAGGAGAATGACATTGAAAGTTTTGTATGGAATCTTGAAAACTTATGAACTTGAGATGCTGCAAAGAAATTTATTAAACACAAATCATGGAAATGTGGTTGATGGTTCCAGTGTCTTGGTTGTACATGACAGTGAAGAAAGTGAAGATGAGCAAGATAATCAAGTTCCAGTTATTCAAGATGTGGAACAAAAGAACGAAGGACCTCAGAAGCAAGTTATTTTGGAATTGGAGGAAGATGAATACTACACCTTGGATGAGCTAGATAAAATGGACCAATCCATGACTTATTTGGCTAGGAAATTTTCCAACATAAGAGTCAAGAAGCCAAAGTTTTTCAAGAACAAGAGACAGTCTTCCAACAGCAATAATTGGAAACCAAAAGCTCAGTATAACTCAGCTAGCAAAGATGACTACAAAACTGAATCTGTGGACAGATCAAAGATAAGGTGTTTCAACTGTGATGAGTTGGGTCACTTTGCTAATGAGTGCAGGAATCCTAAGAAGGTAAAGAAGGACAAAGCATATTTGGAATTGGAGGCAAAGTATGAAGCTTTCTTGAAGAAACAGTCTGGAAAAGCCTATATTGTAAAAGGCAAAAGTTGGGATGATACTGATAATGAAGATGAGGATGAAGAAGTTAAAAACTATGCACTAATGGCTCTTGTGTTAGTGTATACTGAAAATATTTATTTAAAGTTGTAAGTCATATGTCATAGGCCTATTTGTATATTCGAGGATTCAACTCAACTCAAATAAGAATGTAATAAGTAAATAGTGGATCTACCGTCAAAGAGATCCCACAGAGTAACATCTGTCAAAGGATTCAGAAACAAGGTTCATCTACAGACTTGAGGAATTTATTCACTGGAAGAAGTTCAAGAAATTGATCATGCCTCGGTGATATAAATCAAGATTGTGGATTTAATCAAGTGACAGAGATCTCGTCAGAGTATCATTAATTACAAGGATTTAATCTGAAGAAAATCAGAGTATCAAAGTTAAGACATGAAGAAACGTCACGGAAGTTAGTCACTCATGAACCAGACAGTACATCGAGTGTCAATGTTGAAGTGGTGGAATTGATTCATAATTTTCAGTGATTTTCAGAAGATTTATAGAAGAATGGATGCTGCTTAAGATTAGTATTAATTCTCTATTAACTAATTAAGTCATTTAATTTAATTAATAAAATAAATTATATCTGCAAAGATTAATTTATTTGATTAATTGAATTAATTGATTAATTAATTCTGAATTAATATTAAGAATTTTCAGAATTTAAATTGGTTTAAAAATCTGTTTAATTCAACAAGACAACTGATTGTATTAGTATGACAATCGGTATGACAATCAATAGTCATACCGAAAGTCATGCTAATTCAAAAGGATTGTCTTACCAGAATTAGTATAGGATTTAAATCTATTTATTTTCTGCAAAAATAATCTGTTTGAACTACTATGACAATCGGTATGACAATTGATTGTCATACCGAAAGTCTTGCTAGTTCATTCTGATTGTCTTGCCAGTTCAAAGAGATAGTCCTACCGAAAGTCTTGCTGGGCAAAAGAGATTGTCATGCCAGTTCATTCTATTCGGCTATTGATTAAAAAGAAGCAGAAGCAGTTTATTCATTACATTAAAAACAGAACACAAGTCAACAAAAGAGAACACAGCAGAAAAGAAAAGAAAATATATCATCCTTCATCTGCAGAAATTCAAGATCAAAATTCTAGTTTCTAAAGTTAAATCCAAACCACTAGAATTATTTATCTTGTTCTTGTGTAACAATCTAGCGGATCAAAATCCCTAGAACTTAATCTCAAATAGCATTTAGCATTTGATTCTAATTATAGCAAAAATAGAAAAAGTTCATGTCGAATTTATTCTAAATTTGTGATAATTAATTTGAGATTAATTCCTTGTAATCGATACAGTTGTTGTAACACCTTTCAAGTTTAATAATATTTTTATTTAACTTGAATTTTGTTTCACATTTTTTATTCCACATTTAATTTGATTATTCGGTACTGTTTGTATTCAACCCCCCTTCTACAAACACATTGGGACCTAAAAATTGGTATCAGAGCCTTCTGATTAACGAACAAATCAAGATCCTAGACTTTTGTGATTTTTCAACTCCTTGAATTTTTATTTATTCAAAAATTCATAATGACTTCACAAAAAGTTGGAACCGTTAAAATTCCACTATTTGATAAAGAAAATTATATCATGTGGAAGAAGAAGATGCTATTATTTTTACAAGTTGCAAATCCCAAATATCTGAACTTGTTTAAAAAGGGTCTAAAAACTCCGATGGTTATTGAACCAGAGGTGATAGTAGATGATGTTGTGATTACCAAAGCTAGAACCTATCCAAAAGAGCCTGAAGATTTTACTCCTGCTGAGAAGGAAGAAGCCTCCTTGGATGCCAGCCTTCAATTAATATTAATTGATTCCCTTGATCCCTTGATGAACAGACATGTGATGAACTGTAAAAATTCCAAACACATGTGGGAAACTATTGAGGTGATTAATGAAGGCACAGAGGAAGTTAGGGAGAACAAGTTGGAGATCCTAACCTCTGAGTATGAATATTTTAAATCAAATCCAGGAGAAGGAATTACTGAAGTGTTTGAGAGGTACAATGCGTTGATCAACAACCTGAACATAAATGGGAAATATTATTCAATCAGGGAGGTCAACAAAAATTTCCTTTTAACACTGCCAACTCATCTTGAACATAGAATCACTGCCATTAGAGAAGCTAGAGATCTGAGTGAGATTTCTTTGGACAGGCTCTATGGAGTGTTAAAAACCTATGAGTTGGAGCATATTCAACAGAAGGAAGTCTACGGGAAGGATAAAATGGTCAGCACATCTACTGCACTTGTAGCTGAAGGTCAACAACAACAGCAATCTCAACAATTGGAGAGAATGGTACAGTGTTCCAAGGCTGAGGAAAATATGTTAGTAGCAGAATATGATCCTCCTACTACAAATCAATCATGTGATGATTTTTATTCCTTGGAAGAGCTGGAGCAATTGGAAGACGAGTCAATGGCCCAAATTTTCAAGAGATTCTCCCATGTCAGATTCAAGAGGAATCCCAAGCTTAAGTACAAGTCCAACTACAACAAATTCCAGAAAGGTGGATCTTCATCCTCTAACACCAGCAGTGGTGGATACAAAACAGGGATGGTTGATCGGAGCACCATTAGATGCTATAACTGCAATGAGTTGGGACACTTTGCCACAGAATGTAGGAAGCCAAAGCAAGTAAGAAAGAACTCTGAAAGGGCTTATCTGGCAAAGGGAAGAAGCTGGGATGATACTGACAGTGAAGATGAAGGAAATCTTGCTCTAATGGCTATTGATGGAAAAGCTTCATCGTCAAGAATAGAGGTAAAACTTTCTGATGCTGAAATGGTTTATCATCTAAGAGGTAACTTAGATTGTGCACGTCGTGATAATGAACTGTTAAGTTTACAGATCACAGACCTTGAGAAAGAGATCAATGAATTAAGACTTGTGCACATTAATCAAGACAAATTAAAAGAACAAGTATCTTTTCTAGAGAATAGAGTTGACTGTTATAGAAAACTCGAAACTATTCTCAAAGACAAGATCACCGGTCTTGAGACTAAGGTTAGAGCCTACTTCAATTCTTGTTCAAAGGCTAAAGAGTTCTACAGTAAGCAATCTGTTAATCAAACATCTGGAATAGGTTATGATTACAATGTTGCTATTGGAGAATTAGGCATAAACTCCCCTCCTCGTGTCTGTGCTAAAGGGAGGGAAGTACCACATGTGCTTAAGGGTGTTGATGAACCCCTCTATAAACCATCAATTGCTGAACCATTTGATGCGACCTCTTCTGTTATTCAGGAAGAAATACGTGCTGAAGATCATGCTAATGAGAAGGTTGTTTCCAAGTCAAGTGTGTCGAAAGTTCCAGTCAAAGTTGTGAAAGCAACTGAGACTAACTCAGACACACATGAGTTGGATAACAAAAATGCCATGTCTGCCATGCATAAATTGCCTACTATTAATCACTCTCATAAAGCATGTGGTGTTTCTAATTGTATGTCTTGTGATTTTAATATGATGTATGCTTATTTTAATGGTAAGCATATTTCTAATGATAAGACTACTCCTCATCAGCATGTGAATAACAAGAAGCATGATAGGTCTAAGACTGCTAGTCCTTCTAAGGCTAGAAAGGAGACATTTGTGCCTAAGCTTAAACAGAAATTTGTTAAGGTTGTTTACAAGGCCAAATGTTCAGTCATTGAGAAAGTTGAGGCAATTAAAATTAAAAATGTTGTTTTGCCTGACAAAGGACAGTTCTACAAGTATGTCGGGCCCAACCAAGTTTGGGTTCCGAAGAAGGTCTAATCCATTTGTAGTGCAGGGCATTAAACAGGTGTAACCGGTTGTGTGGATTCTTGACAGTGGATCATCAAGACATATGACCGGAGATAGAGCCCTGCTATCAATTATGGATTGAGAAAGCTGCCCCCCTGGTTACCTTTGGAGATAACAGCAAAGGTTTATCCGAGGGATATGGCTGTTTGCAAGCTGGGAATGTTATCATTGAAAATTTTGTATAGTGTGCTAGGTTATTATCAGGAAGCATCATCTAACATATAGCACCAGTGACGAGACTTGAGAATATTACGACATGTCAGGCACCTGCTGCACATTACACTTGGAATTGGACTCTAGTAAGATGTGTACAAGTGTACTCCTGGTTGGTGAGTCAAAAGAGGAAGTCAATGCACCACAGTTCATGGACTTTGCAGCTGCAGATCTATTGGACTATGCAATCTCTTCTTCACAATCTCACTTCAGGTTGGTATGAACTAGTGTACTACTCAAGCAATCGTCAAGAACATGGTATGGCACTCTAACTGAAGTTATTGTTTAATATGAACTAGTAGAGTCGTCATATTTTTAACTCTCTTATCTTTAGGCACAATCATATTGTTTTATATGTGCAGTGATATATTGATTATGCAACATAACAATTAGTATCTAAAGTACTTGACAAGTATCGGTCAATGATATGTTGTTAACATTATGTTGCAGATATTTGTAAGTTTTTGACATGAATGAGAATTACTTAGACTTTACCCTAAGTGATCAATGTTTTATCAAAAACTCATTCATATTGAAAAATAAAATCAAACTTCTTTCTACATTAGTGACTTCTTATTTCATGTAAAATCCTTTGAAATCACTATTGTACATCATTACTCTCAAAAGATTAAATGTATAATTTTCATTCATCATAGATCTTAAGTACATTTTATCTCTCTATATTGCCCTATGTTCTTTGATACAGGTTCATTCTCCAATGACTTTCTTTCATTGACAGTCATGAGGTTGAAAACCCACAACATCTATCCCAGACTGTAAAGACAAACACAGAAACAGAACCAACCAACACTCTCTTACCACTAAATGTAGTATGAATGAGCGTGAGGGAGATAGTGCCTTAGTGCACCACATAAGGAAGGTTCTGTAGTCAACACAGTAGCTTTGTCTCCTACATAGATGAGTAGTATTTAAACCGAGACAACTGCTAGCCCCCTTACATCTTCTCAAAAAGATGTAATGGCTGAAAAGGCACAAAAACAGTTACTAGATTCATTCTCTCAACAGGGTGCGTCTATTGAAATTTGCCTGTCGGCCAAGGCATCTGATGTAGTGTCACCACTTCAAACATAAACAATTCTTGATGCACAAGGAAAGGTTACACACACAAAGGATGAGTTGACGAAAACAAGAGTTTCGACCATTTTAAGGTCAGATTCGATTGTTTAAGGTTCGTTAATGGACCAATTGCCTTTACAGGTGTTAGGAGAGGATACTGATCCAAAAGCCATATATCAGTGGTCAGTGTCTACCTCCCCAGGCTTAAATCCCCTGGATCATCTGCGGATAGTGGATCTGACATAGGTGCAGATCGGCAACTTGTTGACAATGATTCAGATATTACCTGATGAGTCACAAGGAAATGTCTTCACAGACATTAGAAGGGAACTTTGATCTTTATGCTAAATTCATTGGATCATTGTTTAACTTCCCAAAATTCAAATCTGGAACCCTAAAAGGGAAACTAGCAACTTGTAAATTATGACTCAGATTCATCTGACGAGTTTAACAAGGATGGGGATTTGCGAACTCCCATTACACCACCTGTGACCTCCTTAAGGATGGCTAAGGTGATTTTCCTTGCAGGTACAGCTGGATTATGGAGCTATGAGAGAAGAGTGATACACTTGTGAGAATGAGTGTAAACACGAGTGGAGAGAAGAGTGAAACACATGTGAGGTACACTAAACAGAATCACACACTCACAGTGAGGAAGAAAGAGAAACTTCTTGTTATTTCTTTTCCAACCAAGTGAAATATGAGAACTCCTTCAGACGACGGCATACATTCCTTCTTTAAGGGGGAGATAAAAGCTTAAGTAATAGTTTGGAGGATTCCTCAACTAAGGGGGAGAAGTAGCAGGGAGGAAGAAAAAGATCCTATATATGTACACTACACCACACCATGTTGTTTGTAACTACGGATCCTATTGTACGGGAGAGGTGGTAAACACAAGGTGATTTTCTAGTAAGGGAAGAAGCTATTTTCAAAAGGGGAGTACCATTGGCTTTTATCTGCGGATCCTATTGTACGGGAGAGGTGGTAAACGAAGGTGATCTTCTTTAATCAGTTGATTCTCATAGGGGGAGAAGCAAGAGAGATATGGGCTTCTCAACAGGAAATGTGGTTGTACAAATGAAAATGAAACTACTTGAAGATATGTTCAGTCTAGAGGAACATCTACTTGGAATCTGGAAAATGTTAAATCTAGTCCAGAACTTTTCTACTATTTACTTTGCATTTCTTTTTATATCTTTTTCTTATTTGTTAGTTGAGTTATCCTCTAGATATTTGTGTGTTATTGTCTAACAAACAAATAGGGGGAGATTGTAAGTCATATGTCATAGGCCTATTTATATATTCGAGGATTCAACTCAACTCAAATAAGAATGTAATAAGTAAATAGTGGATCTACTGTCAAAGAGATCTCACAGAGTAACATCTGTCAAAGGATTCAGAAATAAGGTTCATCTACAGACTTGAGGAATTTATTCACTGGAAGAAGTTCAAGAAATTGATCATGCCTCGGTGATATAAATCAAGATTGTGGATTTAATCAAGTGACAGAGATCTCGTCAGAGTATCATTAATTACAAGGATTTAATCTGAAGAAAATCAGAGTATCAAAGTTAAGACATGAAGAAACGTCACGGAAGTTAGTCACTCATGAACCAGACAGTACATCGAGTGTCAACGTTGAAGTGGTGGAATTGATTCATAATTTTCAGTGATTTTCAGAAGATTTATAGAAGAATGGATGCTGCTCAAGATTAGTATTAATTCTCTATTAACTAATTAAGTCATTTAATTTAATTAAGAAAATAAATTATATCTGCAAAGATTAATTTATTTGATTAATTAAATTAATTGATTAATTAATTCTGAATTAATATTAAGAATTTTCAGAATTTAAATTGGTTTAAAAATCTGTTTAATTCAACAAGACAACTGATTGTATTAGTATGACAATCAGTATGACAATCAATAGTCATACCAAAAGTCATGCTAATTCAAAAGGATTGTCTTACCAGAATTAGTATAGGATTTAAATCTATTTATTTTCAGCAAAAACAATCTGTTTGAACTACTATGACAATCGGTATGACAATTGATTGTCATACCGAAAGTCTTGCTAGTTCATTCTGATTGTCTTGCCAGTTCAAAGAGATAGTCTTACCGAAAGTCTTGCTGGGCAAAAGAGATTGTCATGCCAGTTCATTCTATTCGGCTATTGATTAAAAAGAAGCAGAAGCAGTTTATTCATTACATTAAAAACAGAACACAAGTCAACAAAAGAGAACACAACTGAAAAGAAAAGAAAATATATCATCCTTCATCTGCAGAAATTCAAGATCAAAATTCTAGTTTCTAAAGTTAAATCCAAACCACTAGAATTATTTATCTTGTTCTTGTGTAACAATCTAGCGGATCAAAATCCCTAGAACTTAATCTCAAATAGCGTTTAACATTTGATTCTAATTATTGCAAAAATAGAAAAAGTTCATGTCGAATTTATTCTAAATTTGTGATAATTAATTTGAGATTAATTCCTTGTAATCGATACAGTTGTTGTAACACCTTTCAAGTTTAATAATATTTTTATTTAACTTGAATTTTGTTTCACATTTTTTATTCCGCATTTAATTTGATTATTCGGTACTGTTTGTATTCAACCCCCCTTCTAGAAACACATTGGGACCTAACAGAAGTATATACATTTATTTATGGCCAGTTTAATTGAGAATCATTTGAATATTTACATGTTGTCTAATATTATATATTGTGAACAATCTAGTATCAAATGGGATACAGAATATTAGATTGTTAAATACGGTTATATAATATAATAAGGTTCACAGCACATGTGGTGTTGGACAATCCACTGGTATGGCTGTAGTATTATTTAGATTAGTTTATATTGACTAATAAATAATACTAGTATACTTTGTGTATATTGAACAAGATCAAATTTAGAATTGTTCCCTTAATACTGATTAAGAAGGAGAACTAAGATTCTATGTTATTATTAATGCTTAGGTTCTTAATCCGGAAATAATAATTGACACGTGTATATTATTTACATGCTTTGATTTATAAATGAAGTAATTCTTTTGAATTATATCATTATATTTTGGGTGATGAAATTATATACATGGTGGATATTTTTTATTGAAGAAATCCATGTCCTGATAATATTCGGGTTAATGATGTCCCCTTGAAAGCTCAAAAAGATTTAATTATGTGAAACCCTGCAGGTGAAATTTATTCTGGCATAATTAAATAAAGGTTGAGTGGATGATCAAGGATAAAAGATATTAATTAAATAAATTATCAGTAATTTATTTAATTAATGGACATGTGATATTTTAAACATGGGGAATTTAATAAGCAAATAATATTGGAACCGAATTAATTAAATTGCGGTATTAGGAAAGGTAGTGCAAATATTAATTCTTTAGTGGATTGAATTAATATTTAATTACATTGGGCTAGGCTCAAGATGTAATTAGAAGGTCCAACCTAATTATCCATGGTCCCTATTGTAGCCTATATATATTCTGATTCTCTTCTTGCTTGGTAGGGTGTGAAAACATATTGTAGCCACCAAGGAGCAAGAAGAGAGGATAACTTGAGAAGACGGAGGCCACACTTCACTCAAGGGAATTTGGGAATACAATAGAAGAGCATGGAATCAACCATTAACAAGGTGATTTTCTTTTCGTAATCTTTATCGTAAAACTTAGTAACACCCCAAGTCCGTGGTTCCCAACAATTGGTATCAAGAGTCTGGTAATGGGTTCTATGTTTTATGATATAATGTCCATATCGTAATTATATATGCGTGTATATAGTGTTTTGCTTGTATTGGTTTTGATGCAGGTTGTTAATCCACTATTATGGCCATGTATATTTTAATTATGTGTTTGGATCCCACATGGTTTAATCGTGGTTAATTTTTTGTTTTGGTTTCCACGTGGTTTAATTGTGGTTGTAATTTACACGAGGGTTGATCATGTTAGAATAGATTTTACAAAATTAGTTTTGTATTAGATCTATTTTTTTTGTAATTGTTCCGGGTATTTTGTAATAATTATGTGCGATCGGAAATCAATTCCGGTGGTTTTTTGTTCCGCTGTGCAATTACAAGGGGCTGCTGTCGGTGTTCGGATCGAACAAACCAAAACAAAACTCAACAGAAAGGGAACTGGCGGCTGGCGCGTGCAAAATCTGGAGAAACAGGGGTAACGTAGGCCGGACCTGCACAACAGGTGAAGTTATGGCGGTAACGCAGGCCGAACCTGCGCAACCTGCCTATTTTGGCTGTAACGCAGGCCGTACATGCGCAACACACCCAGATTGGCTGTAACGCAGGTCTGGCATGCGCAACAGGTGCTGGCGGCAGAAATCTTTTTCTCGAGAGCTGGGTTTTTTTTCAAAGGGCCATAATAGTGGAAAATTTATTTTAATTTTTTCCATTAATTTTTTATTTATTGCTTTAAATTTATTGATTATGTGTGTGGTTAATTATGTGTGTAATTCCTTTAAAATTGCATGTTTAACATAATTAAGACGACATGGACATAAATTTTATTTATTGCTTTAATTAAATGTTATATGTTGCTAAAATTATGTATGTATTTTGAATGCATGTTAGACATAATTGTAACGACATAGGGCCCCATTTAATTTTAAAATTCCTCAATTTTAATAAAAATTCTAAGTGGGAGAGGGAATTAATATGAAATTAAATCCCATGGTCTCCATTATTGTTTGTATGTAATTTAACATAAAGACGAATATAAATTATATATACGTCACCCATCGTGGCATGTAATTTATGGTGTCTAGAATGTTATAGAAATTACTAGAACAAACTTCTTAAATTAATAAATTTTAAAAAGAAATAAATACGAATTTTCTTTATTTCTGATATGGGGCGATTTTGTCAAAAACGGGTTCATCGAACTTGTAAGGCTGTGGGTATTAAGCGAGACCGATGTGACTCCTCCACTACCTGGAAATCAAACCATTGATGAATATTGAATTGAAGTATTCTATTCAAGGTAAAATTACGAATATTGGAAGGTATACACGCCGCCCATCGTGGCGTACCAAGTTCCATAGATTTCGAATAATTTAAGATTTGATGATGGTATACACTTAGCTATGAAAAATAATATAGTCCACCCCAACGTGGCATATTGTTTAGTAATAGGACCGAAGTAATATTTAAACAAAATTAGGTGGTATACATGTCACACATCGTGGCGTACCAGAAACTTATGGTATTTAGATGTTAGTGCATTTAATTTTAATAATTGTTAGAGGAATCAATAGCTCTTAATAATTAATGCACCCTTATGTGATGTTTTTATGCATGATTCTCAGGATAAAATAGGCTTTAATCCACTATTCACCATACTTAAGGATAACAAACTTACCGGACCTAACTATATTGAATGGAAACGAAATTTGGACATTGTGTTGACTGCTGAGGAGTACAAGTTTTGCACTTATGAACCCAGGCCTGATCAGCCTGCTGCTGATGCTCCTGAAGATGAGAAAAAGTATTATAAACGGTGGATTAAGGCTGATAAGATGTCGCGATGTTACATTCTGGCAGCAATGTCGGGTGTTTTGCAGCATCAGCATCAGTCTATGACCACTGCTTCGGATATGCTCTTTAATCTCAAGGAACTTTTTGGAGATCAGAATAGGGCTGCTAGGCAAGTAGCCATGAAGGCTTTAATGAACACTCAGATGGCTGAAGGCACACCTGTAAGGGATCATGTTCTCAAGATGATGTCACATCTGAATGAGATAGAGATCCTTGGTGCTGAACTTGACGGGGAAACCCAGATTGACATTATCCTTATGAGCTTGTCCAAGAGTTTTGAGCAGTTCCGCTTGAATTACAACATGAACAAGAGGCAGTATACTTTCGCGGAACTACTGACAGAACTTCAGGCAGCTGAAGGATTACTTCGGCAGAGTGTTCAAGTGAATGTGGTTGAGAAAGGTTCTTCCTCCAAACTGAAAGGTATTAAGAAGAAGAAAAAGGCTCAGACACAGAAAGCTGTGAAGGCAGTGGGAGTTCAGGGTGGTGTGAAAAAACCTAAGGGAAAGTGCTTCAGATGCAAACAGTCAGGTCACTGGAAACATGATTGTCCTCTTCCTAAGAAGACAAACAATACTGGTATGTCTCTTTCTCTAGTTACAGAAACATTTATAGCGGCTATATCTACGAGCACTTGGTGTGTAGATACAGGAGCCACTGATCATGTTTGTAATTCTATGCAGGGGTTCCGGCTATCCAGAATGCTTAGAGATGGTGAGATATACGTGTTCATGGGAGATGCTACAAAAGTAGCAGTAGTTGCAGTAGGAGTTATTCATTTATCTTTTGGTTCTGATAGGATTTTGGTTTTGAACAATTGTCTTTATGTACCTTCTTTTAGAAGGAATTTAATTTTGGTTTCTAAACTTGCTTTGGATGGTTATAATGTTTGTTTGGATCGTAATGTTTTTATTATGATGAATAAATGAATTATATGTTCTGGTACATTGCAAGACAAATTGTATATAACTAATCCTAGTCAACCTGCACTGTAACTGCAATTTAGGGAATTGAACAAGACATCTACTAACTCTAATAAAAGAAAGGAACCTTCTAGTATGAACCAAACATATCTTTGGCACTTGAGATTAGGTCATATTAACTTGAGGAGGATTCAAAGACTGGTAGTAGACGGGCCTTTAAGCTCATTGGCAGTGGAGCCATTTCCAGTTTGTGAATCCTGCTTAGAAGGTAGAATGACTAATAGGCCTTTCAAGGCAAAGGGGAATAGAGCCAAACAACTGTTAGAATTGGTTCACTCTGATTTATGTGGACCCATGAATATCCAAGCAAGAGGTGGTTATGAATATTTTGTCACTTTCATTGATGATTATTCTAGATATGGGTACGTTTATTTGTTGCGCCGTAAGTCTGAGTGCTTTGATAAGTTCAAAGAGTACAAAGCTAAAACGGAGAAGCGACTTAATAAAAGTATCAAGTCACTACAATCAGATCGTGGTGGCGAATACTTGCTTGGAGGATTTAGGGAATATTTATTAGAAAATGGGATATAATCCCAATTAACTGTACCAGGAACACCCCAGCAGAATGGTGTAGCAGAGAGAAGGAACCAGACTCTTTTAGAGAGTGTTAGATCGATGATGAGTTATTCGGATTTACCCAAGTAGTTTTGGGGACATGCCTTAGAGACAACAGCTTATCTTCTGAACTTAGTACCTTCTAAGTCGGTTCCTAAAACCCCCTTAGAATTGTGGACCGGGGATAAACCGAGTCTAAGACATATTCGAATATGGGGTTGTCCAGCACATGTGCTGAACAAGAACGCAACTAAGTTAGAATCTCGTACAGAAGTAAAGTTGTTTGTAGGCTACCCCATGGGAACGAAAGGATATTTATTTTATAGTCCGAAGAATCGGGATGTCATTGTTAGCACCAATGCAAGATTCTTAGAGGAGGAATATATAATGAATCACAAACCCATGAGTAGTGTCGTTTTAGAGGAACTAGTGGGAGGGACAGGTAATACCCATGAAGCTGTAGTACAAGTAGAACAACCACAACAAAATGTACAACCTGTCACTAATACCGCACCAGTGCCTCATCATAGTGGGAGGGTTGTTCAACAGCCTGATAGATTCATGTTTTTGGGAGAGTCTTCAGACTTGGTCTCTGGTGAACATGATGATGATCCCCGTACATACGAAGAGGCAGTACAAGACAAAGATGCAGATCTTTAGCAAAAGGCGATGAAATCTGAGATAGAATCAATGTATTCTAATCAGGTCTGGGAGCTCGTGGAACCACCCAAAGGTATAAAACCTATTGGATGTAAGTGGATCTACAAGAAAAAGAGGGGATTAGATAAAAAGGTGAAAGCCTGGAAAGCAAGACTTGTTGCGAAAGGGTATACTCAGAAAGAAGGTATCGATTATGAGGAAACCTTTTCACCGGTAGTCATGCTTAAGTCAATCCGTATTCTTTTATCTATAGCAGCTCATCTCGATTATGAGATTTGGCAAATGGATGTCAAGACAGCTTTTCTTAATGGAAGTCTTGAAGAAACCATCTATATGCAGCAACCAAAAGGATTCATTAAGGAAGGCCAAGAGCATCTGGTATGTAAGCTTAAGAGGTCTATTTATGGACTTAAACAAGCTTCTAGAGACTGGAATATTCGTGTTGATCAGGCAGTCCAGTCATATGGATTTGATCAAAGTCCAAGCGAATCGTGCATGTATAAGAGAAGTGAAGGTAATGTAGTGGTTTTTCTAGTACTATATGTAGATGACATTTTACTCATTGGAAATAATGTTGAGATGTTGTCATCAGTAAAGGCATGGTTGTTCAAACAATTTGACATGAAGGACTTAGGTGAAGCGGCATACATCCTTGGGATCAAAGTTATAAGGGATCGCAAGAAAAGGATGTTGGCTTTATCTGAAGAGCCCTACATTGATGAAGTATTAGTTCGTTTTAACATGCAGAACTCCAAGAAAGGTTTTCTACCTTTTAAGCATGGAGTTACTCTATCCAAGAAGCAGTGTCCTTTGACACCTAAGGATATAGAGAGCATGAAAGCAGTTCCTTATGCTTCAGCATGTGGAAGCTTAATGTATGCTATGTTATGTACGAGGCCTGACATCTGCTTTGCTGTAGGCATGGTTAGTAGATATCAGTCGAACCCAGGTCAGGAACATTGGAGTGCAGTAAAAACTATACTCAAGTACCTGAGAAGGACTAAGGAGTATATGTTAATTTACAAGGCCTCAGATCTATTTCCTTTGGGATATACTGATTCAGATTTCCAATCAGATAGGGATAAGAGGAAATCAACCTCGGGATATATTTTTACTTTGGGAGGTGGAGCCGTTATATGGAGGAGTGTAAAGCAGAAATGTGTTGCAGACTCCACCATGGAGGCCGAGTACGTGGCGGCCTCTGAGGCTGCCAAGGAGGCTGTATGGTTCAGGAACTTCCTTTTGGACTTAGATGTGGTACCTAATTTGCCTAGAAGCTTGACAGTGTATTGTGATAACACTGGTGCTGTGGCAAATTCAAAGGAACCGCGAGACCACAAAGAAGCTAAACATATTGAACGTAAGTATCATCTCATACGAGGAATTGTAAAGCGAGGGGATATAGTTGTGGCTCACATATCATCAGAAGACAACCGGGCAGATCCTTTCACAAAGAGCTTGCCAGCCAAGATTTTTGACAAGTATGTGGAAGCGATAGGAGTCAGATGGATGGACACATAGATTTTTATGTAATAGTGGATTAAATAAACACTGATGTACACATAGAATATTTTGAGTATAAGTGGGAGATTGTTAGTGTATACTGAAAATATTTATTTGAAGTATATACATTTGTTTCTGGCCAGTTTAATTGAGAATCATTTGAATGTTTACATGTTGTCTAATATTATATATTGTGAACAATCTAGTATCAAATGGGATACAGAATATTAGATTGTTAAATACGGTTATATAATATAATAAGGTTCACAGCACAGGTGGTGTTGGATAATCCACTGGTATGGCTGTAGTATTATTTAGATTAGTTTATATTGACTAATAAATATTACTAGTATACTTTGTGCATATTGAACAGGATCAAATTTAGAATTGTTCCCTTAATACTGATTAAGAAGGAGAACTAAGATTCTATGTTATTATTAATGCTTAGGTTCTTAATCCGGAAATAATAATTGACACGTGTATATTATTTACATGCTTTGATTTATAAATGAAGTAATTCTTTTGAATTATATCATTATATTTTGGGTGATGGAATTATATACATGGTGGATATTATTTATTGAAGGAATCCATGTCCTGATAATATTCGGGTTAATGATGTCCCCTTGAAAGCTCAAAAAGATTTAATTATGTGAAACCCTGAAGGTGGAATTTATTCTGGCATAATTAAATAAAGGTTGAGTGGATGATCAAGGATAAAAGATATTAATTAAATAAATTATCAGTAATTTATTTAATTAATGGACATGTGATATTTTAAACATGGGGAATTTAATAAGCAAATAATATTGGAACCGAATTAATTAAATTGCGGTATTAGGAAAGGTAGTGCAAATATTAATTTTTTAGTGGATTGAATTAATATTTAATTACATTGGGCTAGGCTCAAGATGTAATTAGAAGGCCCAACCTAATTATCCATGGTCCCTATTGTAGCATATATATATTCTTATTCTCTTCTTGCTTGGTAGGGTGTGAAAATATATTGTAGCCACCAAGGAGCAAGAAGAGAGGATAACTTGAGAAGACGGAGGCCACACTTCACTCAAGGGAATTTGGGAATACAATAAAAGAGTGTGTAATCAACCATTAACAAGGTGATTTTCTTTTCGTAATCTTTATCGTAAAACGTAGTAACACCCCAAGTCCGTGGTTCCACTTCAAAATCAGAGGTACAAACTCTAACCACCATTGATTTAAATGCTAGTCAATATAAGGAGACTATTGAAAAGATGAGTGGAAAGATGTTTCATATATACACAAGCATGGTGGCAGCTACGGAGGAAGTGAGTAGGCTGTCAAAGATAAATGAGGAGTTTAAAATTGAGAAACAATATTTAGAACTGTAGCTTGTTGAGATTGAAACTGTCAAGCAGGAAAATGAATATCTAAATAATAAGCTGAAGTGTTCTAGTGAAATAGAAGATGTGTTGAGGGAAAAGATAGAAAAGAATGAATTGAAGTTGAATTCTTTCAGGAATGTTTCTTAGTTAGTTGGTCAGTACCATGAGAAGAACAAACCATGTGCTAACATAGCTATTGGCCTTGAC
Source organism: Apium graveolens (assembly GCF_009905375.1). NCBI lineage: Eukaryota > Viridiplantae > Streptophyta > Magnoliopsida > Apiales > Apiaceae > Apium > Apium graveolens. The sequence continues at coordinate 61,827 of NW_027419165.1, forward strand.
TATGATATCTTAAGAAGTAACAAGAACAATGAAGGTGACAAGGGCAAAATAACTGTAAATAAAAATTTCCCAGCTATGTTGAGAAAAGTTGATTCACCTTTATTAAAGGTATGTGAAGTCATTTTCAGTGAGAGGAGTTGGTCATCAAGTAAGAACTTGCAGATGAAGATAAAAAAATAAAAAAATGAATAAATCACTCCTGCTACTGAAAGAAAGAAGAAGCCCATGGTTAACCAACTCCCTAAGACACCTGTCAAGGAAGTTAAAATTAAGAATACAGGAAAAAGAAAAGGAATAGGAATAGCAAGATAGGAGTAAACAAAAGCAATAACTTTGCATTTGTTGCAGATGCCCCCAGAAAGTAATGTCAAAAATATGGCTCAACAAATCATCTAACTCACATTTGTAAAAAGGATATTAGCAAGCCAAAAGTGAGAACCTGCAAGTACAATGAAGCAAATGCAGAAGACCCTTACTCCTTTTATGAAAAATTTGACTGCATACCTTGCAACATGAAACTGATGACAAGTTATCAGAAACTGAGAGTAGATTTGAAATATGTCAATTTTGAATCTACAGACAAAAAGGAAAATGCAAAATAATTTGTTCATATTGTTCCTTTTGAATCAACACATTCGAATTCTGCAAATTCTATCAGCATGAAGAAAGTACCCAATACTTCTTAGGTAGCTAAACATACTTAATCCTCATTGTGTGCAGGGAAAAATGAAAAGAGTCATATGGATCATAGACAGTGAATGCTCAAGACATATGACAGGTGATAAGGCCCTGCTATCACAGTTTGAGGAGATGGCTGACCCATTAGTGACTTTTGGAGACAACAATAAAGGGTTCACAATGGGATATGGCAAGTTAATTTCTGGAAATGTTATCATTGAAGATGTAGCACTGGTAGCTAGTTTAGAAGTAAATCTCCTAAGTGTTAGTCAATTCACAGATAGAGGATTCAATGTTTCATTTGACAAAGGAGAATGCTTAATCATCAGCCAAAAGACTAGTGAAGTTGCTCTGAAAGGAGTAAGAAAGGGAAGCCTATTTTTTGCAGATTTACACTCAGCAAATAAGGAAGGAATCTGTTGCTTCTACACCAAGACATCTGTAGAGCAAAGCAAGCTATGGCACAAAAAGCTCTCTCACCTGAATTACAAGGCAATCAACACCCTGCTGAAAAAGTAGTTAGTGAGAGACATGCCAAATCTGGAGTTTGCTCAAAATGAAGGTTTTGAGGCTTGTCAAAAAGGTAAATGAAGAAGTCAAGTCACAAGAGTAAATATGTGAATTCCATAAGTGCACATTTGCAACTTATCCACATGGACTTATTTGGACCAGTTAATGTCTTATCAATTTCAAGGAAGAAATATGCACTTGTGATGGTGGATGACTACTCAAGATACACGTGGGTAGAATTTATGCATTCTAAGGATGAGACTTCACACATCATAATTGAACACATCAAGAAGATTGAGAATTAGGCTGAAGATCAAAATTATGTGAAGAGATTGAGGAGTGACAATGGCACATAATTCAGAAATGTAACTTTAACTGAATTCTGCAAAGACAAGGGCATTGTTCAAGAATTCTCTGCTGCTAGAACACCTCATCAAAATGGGGTAGTTGAGAGAAAGAATAGAACACTAGTAGAGGTTGCTAGAACAATGCTGCAAGATGCCAAACTGCCAATAAGTTTTTGGGAAGAAGCTGTCAACACTACATGCTATACTCAAAACAGATATCTCATTAACAAGAATCTTGGCAAATCACCCTACTCAATCTTATCTAAAAGAAAGACTACTATGAAGCATCTTCATTATATTATAATAGACAACTCTGAATATGGGGGGAAATTTGATTCTAAGAATTTTGAAGTAATTTTTCTGGGATATTCATTGGAGAGAACTGCCTACAAAGTCTATGTGCTTGAACAAAAGAAAATTATGGAAAGCATAAATGTGATTTTTTATGATGACAAGTGTCCAGGCTTGGAATGCCTTGATGATAATGAAGTTGAGGCCCTTAAATTTGAAAATCTTAACATTGATAGTGATTGTAAAGATGAAACTGAAGTCAACACAAGTAACAGAATGGATGAGGAGTCAATTGAACAGGTGAATCATGAGAATGGAAACTCATCTCAAACACCTGAATTTGATAGCACAAACTTAATGGGAGAAAGAGGAGAAAGTTCTGCAAGTCATACCAACGATGAAGAGAATGAAGAAAACTCAAGTCAATAAACTCACAGCAGGAAATAGGATAAGAGTCACACAAGAGAAGCAATTATTGGTGATCCAAATGCTAGAGTGAGGACTAGAAGTGCAACTACTAATGAATGTCTACATGCATGCTTTCTTTCACAAGTTGAGCCTAAGAAAACCGAGGAAGCTCTACTTGATCCTGATTGGATATCTGCTATGCAAGAGGAGCTAAATCATTTTGAAATAAATAAAGTTTAGAAGTTGGTTCCTGCACCAAATGACAGAAGTGTAATTGGAATAAAGTGGGTATTCAGGAATAAAATGGA
>NW_027419166.1:0-102032 GCF_009905375.1 Apium graveolens
ACCCAAAAATAAGTTGGGAGTTTTGACTCTTCAAGCATTGTCCTTGCAGCTTCAATTAGTGATTTGTTCTTCCTTTCCATCACACCATTTTGTTGTGGAGTTCATGGAGCTGAGAACTCATGCATGATCCCATTCTTCACCGAACAACTCATGGTTGAATTCTTGAACTCAGTTCCATTGTCACTCCTAATATTCCTTACTTTGAAATCAGGATGATTGTTGACTTGCTTGATATGATTGATAATGATTTCACTAGCTTCATCATCCTTTGATCCAAGAAAATAAACCCATGAAAACTTTGAGAATCATCTACAATCACTAGGCAATATCTTTTCCGTGAAATTGACAATACATTGACTGGTCCAAAAAGATCCATGTGTAGCAGTTGTAATGGTTCATCAATTGCAGATTCAAGCTTCTTACTGAATGATACTTTCTTTTGCTTTCCTTTCTTACAAGCATCACACAGTCCATCCCTTGTGAATTCTACTAGAGGCATTCCTCTAACTAAGTCCTTTTGACTAGATCAGTCATTGTCTTGAAATTCAAGTGGGACAGCTTCTTGTGCCATAGCCAACTTTCAACTGAACTTGCTTTACTGAAAAGACAAGTAATGGATTCTGCATCTGTAGAGTTGAAGTCAGCTAAATACACATTCCCTTTTTAACTCCAGTTAGAACCACTATATTGTCCTTCTTACTCGTGACAATACAGGCTTCAGATTGAAGGAAACAGTATTCCCTCTGTCACATAATTGACTGATGCTCAATAAGTTGTGTTGAGACCATCAACTAATGCAACTTCATCAATGATGACATTTTCTTTTGAAATCAAGCCATATCCCATAGTGAACTCCTTTGTTGTCATCTCCAAAGGTTATGCTAGGGCCAGCTCTCTCCTTAAACTCTGTGAGCAGGGTGAAATCTCCTATCATGTGTCTTGAACAGCCACTGTCCAAGTACCATAGATTCCTTCTTTTTCCCTGCACACAACAAAATCAATCAAGTTGATTTCGGTACCCAAGTTTCCTTGGGTCCAGCCTTGTTAGTCTTTTTCCTAGACTTCATTCCTCCTGCATCTTTTGACTTAGGTAACTTTGGGTCAACCTTGGTCTCAAATGTGGTTGGTTGAAGTGTAGGGTTAGTCACAGAATCATTTAGGCACATTTGATTGAATTTGATAAGGCATAGATTGTGCAAACATATTATTCCACATAGGCATATTGTATGGCATTTGAGGCATACGAAATGCAGTAAAATAAGGATTATTAATATATGGCATGTTTGCAAAGTGTGCATGGGGATTCTAATGAGACATACAGGCATAGCATGCAGAGGTGACATAGGCATGTTAGGCATGGAGGGATTTGAAGGCATTGAGCATTCTTGACAGATTTGCAGTTATCAGATAGATGATTAACACTTTTACAATGCACACAGCTTTTTCTAGGAGCATACCTATCAGGTGTGTAATTGTTATGTTTATTAATCCCTACCTTCCCATTTCTTTTAGATTTTCTTTAGTTTCCTTTTTATCCTCAACCAACTTAAGCCTATTTTCAGCTGATCTAAAGTCATGTGTCCCTATATTCACCTTACTGACATCTTTGGATGTGCTAGCCTCCTTCTTTGACAAAGTTCTTGAAAGTTGAACCATCCTTCTTATTGAGATTTTTATTTTTGAAATTACTTGCCTGTTTTAATTGATGAGTCTTCAACGGATGCTCTTTTTCTTCCTTCAACGGATAACTTTCATCATCCGTTGATTCCACATCCGTTGACAATCCATCAATTAATTCTAACACCTTTTTGTTTTCTTCCAGGCATCCTCACAGAATGATTCAATTCCCTGAACTTTGGCAATCTGAACACTAACATCCCTAAAATGTTTTCCAGGCCTTGATTACCTCTTGCTCACTTTCTAACTGTTTAGAAAGAATTTCTACTTTCTTAACAGCTTCTTCTAGTTCACTCTCAACAATCAAGCATTTAAGTTTAATCTTTTCAAGCTCAATTACCTGATCCTCTAACACAGCATTCCTATCACTTAAAAACACATTATTCTCTTTGATCCTAGTGTTTTCTTTAGCTAGTGATTTAAGGGAAACACGCAAATGATATAAGTTCATTGGACATATCATTATGGCTTCATTGCATTCATTTTTTGAAAGCTGAGAGAGATCAATAGTAATTACCTGGTTGTTTGATGAACTAGTTTCATTTTCATCAGAATTAGCCATCAGGGCTAGGTTGACATATTCCATATCGTCATCTTCATTGACTCCATCTGCTGCCCAATCATCTTGAGTGAGAAAAGCTCTTTCCTTTTGTTTGAGCAAATCAAAATACTTCTTTTGTAATCAACTTGCGCAAATTTCTTCTTATCAGAGGTTGGCTTCCTACACTCACTTGCAAAGTGTCCACTAATGCCACAGTTATAACATTTGAATTTGGATTTGTCCACCATGTTTTTGTTTGGCTTAGGAATTTTTTATTTTTCCTGAACTCATCTTTGCAAACCTCCTGGACAGAATAGCCAGATGTTCATCAACATCATCAGAGTCATCCCTGACTGGAATTGTCTTCATCCTCGGCTACTTGCTCTTTACCCTTGCTTGATTCTGATTTGCTTGTGCCAATTTTGAGACTTGGCATTTCTTCTCCTCATTCCTGGCTTCAATCTTCTCACTGTCAGCTACAAGTGCAACTGTTCCTCCTTTCTCTTTCCCTTTTCCAGCAGCTCATCCTGCTCCATTTCAAGTTCATAAGTCTTCAAAATTCCATAATAATCTTTCAAGTGTGAAGTTCTTATAATCTTGAGAATTTCTCAGAGAGACAGTCATAGGCTTCCATTCCTTTGGTAGAGACCTCAGAAATTTTAAGTTGGAATCCTTGACTTGGTACACTCTGCCATACAGCTTCAATCCATTTAACAGTTTCTGAAATCTGTTGAAGGTATCATTTAATGATTCTCCTTCTTCAAAGTGAAAATATTCATACTGTTGAATAAGAAGCTGCATCTTGTTCTCTCTAACCTGCTCAGTACCTTCACAGATGATTTGTACAGTATCCCAAACTTCCTTTGCAGTTTGGCTATTGATGACATTGTCAAACATATCTTGATCTAAGCCATTAAACAAAATGTTCATGGCTTTCTTGTCCTTGCGGATTTCTTCCATGTCTTCAATGGTCCATTCTGCTTTTGGCTTGGGAATGGACTGTCCAATAGCAACTGTTGCAGTAGCAGTTGTGGCCACTTTGTGAGGGATGTGAGGACCATTTTCAATACAGTTGATGTAGCTTCCATCTTGAGAAAGAAGATGTAAATGCATCTTCACTTTCCAGTGATGATAATTATCTTTTTCCAGGACTGGAATCTTTATCCCAATATCCTTCCTATTCATGTTGATTACCAATTATTATTCCCAGTGGACTAACAATGAGATTTACAGAAGGGGGGTTGAATGTAAATCTCAAAATTTTTCAAGTTTTGAGTAGTTTCTAAGGCTAAGTGTTTTAGTGAGCAAATGTGTTTGAATGGCTTGAAGCTGATACAGACATATATATATATATATATATATATTCAAACACAAATGTAAAGAACACAAAGAACTTAAAAACTTTTCTGGTGGATTTGTTGTTCCACCAGAGATGTGTTATTTCAGAAAATCTGTGATTCAAAGAATTAAATCACAGCTGCTTCCTAGTACAAACTAGTTGATTTTCTCTCTGATTTTTCTAAACAGCTCTTGAAAATTCACACCTAATTACTAGCTGCTACTTGGTTTATATATCACCAAGTTTACAAGTGAAGACAAAATTGTAAAATATAATTAAAGAGGCTCTTCACATGTTTCTTCTTTCATTTCTTTATCTAATGCAATTTGGGTTTAGCTCTTGATCTTTGAATACTCCCTTGTTTGGACCAAAATGGAAATGCTGCATTTTCTTGATTCCTCCTAGAGGCTGCCACATTCCAATTTGTCTATGTCAACCCATGTGCCTCTGTCAGCTTATGAATTGTCACTATCAACTGCTAGTGAACTAACCATCCGTTCAAGCTTTCATCCGTTGATCCCTTATCTGTTGAGGCTTTATCCGTTGATGCATTAGCAGTTGAAGTCTTATCCGTTAAAGCACTTATCTGTTGATGGATATTATCCGTTGAAGCTTTAGAGACATCCGTTGAAGCTTTGTTTCTTATCTGTTGAAGGTCTTCAATATCAGTTGATACTTCTTCACGTATAAAAAATTACAAGGCATGAAATATTTACAATTAGCCCTCCTATTTACATATCCACTAGTAGTCAACATGACTGATAATTTCCTACAACATCTAAGAGTTACAACTTGAATCCAGAGAATGAAATGTGCTACAATACTAAACTTATTTCTAAGTAAAGCTACTCCTTCAACGGATAGCCAAGATGGTCTTATCCGTTGAGGCTACAAACACTAGATTTCTACTTAAGTGTTTTGTTTAACTTATCATCAAACTAATACACATATTCCTAACAGATTTAACATCAGAGTTTATGCTAACATTTTTCTTATCAGTATTAATAGTATCAAACTTTGCATCATACTTTATACTAGAAGGAATTAAGTAACTTTCTTCAAAGAAGGTTTTATCTGATAATAATCATAGTACAAACTATGATATTCCTTACAAGTATAAATGGAATGCCACACACTACCATAATGAAAACAAGGATTTTGTGGCTTAAACCTAATAGACTGACTCTTAACTCCTGACTTATAAGGTAAGGAGTTTATATTCTTATTCTTCCTGCAAAAAGACGCTAGATGGTTAGAGTTTCCACAATTATAGCATTTCTTTCTAGGAGCATTAGGAACAGGCATATAATTGTTGCTTTTATTCACAACTTCCTTTCCATTCCTATTTTTCCTAGCTGCCTTTACCTTGTTTACACTGGTAATCTCTTTCAGCTTATGTTTAAGCTGCTTCTTTGTCATTAAGCCTATGTTAACTTCAGTTGGTTTATCATGTTCCAATTTGTCAGAAGTTGACTCTGCTGTCACTTCTGTCTCAACATCTTTCATCTTTTCAGAATCAGACTTTACAGTTTCAGTTACAAATTTAACAAGATTCACATTTGTCATAGTAGTCTGTTTAACAATAATTGGCTTAACTTGTTCAGTTCCTTTTTCACTTTTCTCATCTCCATAACCTAAGCCCTCTTTCCAGTTTCCACTACTTAGTATATCCTGAGTTGCTCTGCCAGAGTTAGTCCAAGTCCTGATGATTTCTCTCTCCTTTTCTAACTCAGTTTTTAGAGATTTATTCATTTTATAGTATTCATCTCTAACATAGAAAACATCATCTCTATCCTTCTGAGTTTGATGGAACATAACTAACTCTTTTTCTAAATAATCATTCCTCTTTTTAAAAGCAAGATTTTCAGAAGTTAATCTTTCACATGTTAAAGTTTGATCTCTATAGCTAATAAACATGGTTTAAGATATAATCTCAACTCAGTAATATCATCAGTATGAAAGGCATAAGTTGTTTGAGGTACCTTTAACTCAGCAGCATCAGAACTGCTATCAGCATTTACCATCAAGGCATAGTTCTCCTCATCTTCAGAATCTGAGGTGTCTGTCCAGCTTTTCTTCTTTGTGACAAGTGCCTTGCCTTTGTCACTCTTTCCTTTCTTGCATTCAGGAGATATGTGGCCTTTCTCACCACTATTGTAGCATTTGATATTTGAGTAATCTCCTCTGTCAGATTTTCCTCCTTTTCCTTTAGATTTTCTGAAACCCTTCTTATCAGAACTTCTTCCTTTCCTGGAAAGCTTATTTCCTCTTCTGAATTTCTCAGTAGGCTATCTTTGTGATACCCTTCACCATAAGAGCACACAGCTTCATCATCTCTTCATCAGCATCTACTTCAGGTAGACTTCCAGTTTCTGAATCATCATCATCCGAACTTGATGATTCTGAATCAGACTTATGATAAGAGCCTTTTATTTTCCTTTCATTGAGACAGCCACTTTGGGGGATTCCTCCTCAGCATTAAGAGCAATTATTCTTGACTTTCTCCCATGTCTCTTGCTTCTTTGATCCATCTCAAGTTCATAAGTCTTGAGCATTCCATAAATTTCATCAAGAGTAGTTTCATCAAGAGCATAGTTATCTCTTATAATAGTAGCTTTCAAATCCCAACTTTTAGGAAGAGCTAAAAGGAATTTTAGATTTGAATCTTCAATGTCATATTCCTTGTCCACCAGTAACAGATCATTCAAGAGTTTGATAAACCTGTCATATAAGTCAGTTAATGACTCATCACTTTTTGAGTCAAAGTGTTCGTACTCTTGAGTGAGTATAGTCCTCCTATTTTTCTTGATTGCACCAGTTTCTTGAAACCTTGTCTCCAAATCATCCCATTTCTCCATTGCAGTCTTGCAGTGAATTACCCTATTTGACATGACATTATCAATGGCACTATGCAGCAAATGCCTTACCTTTTCATCCTTGGAAATAGACGAGATATCTTTAGCTGTGTATTCACTTTTTTCCTTTGGTATGGTCTTTGCTAGCTGATCTGCAACTACAACAGAGAGCTTGATTGGCTTATGCTGTCCTTCATTAATTCTGTCAAGGTATTCTGGATTTGTAGCTTCCAGAAACATAGCCATCTTCACTTTCCATATGGGATACTCAAACGGTCTCAGCATGGGAACCCTGATAGTCTCATATCGACTATGGGTTTGAGTCTTTAGAGTTTCTTCAGTTTTAGCGGGCTTGGTTGGATTTTCTGCTTCTTCAGACATGATTGTTTTGGATCTTTATTGTATGTGTGTTAACAGATAGGCTCTGATACCACTTGTTAGGTCACACAACACTATTAGAAGGGGGTTGAATATAGTGTAGAATACAATCAAATCAATTTAAAGCACAAGTAACAGAAAAATAGATGTATTCGATATAATAAACTCTGTTACAATGGAACTGTTCTCTCTCAGTGATGAACAAATATCACGAGAGCTGCTAGGTTACAATATATGATATTCTCGATGATCGTAACTCTTATAGAGTAAACCTATATCTGTGTTTATATAGACACATGGTTACAAGATAACTTCTAGTTGATATGGAATATAATTTTGTCTCTTAAAATATATCAACCATATATCTTATATAATTATTCTAGTTCTCGAACTCTTTCCATGCATATCTTATTCCGTATTAGTTTCGATCTTCTTTCTTGTAAATCAGCTTCCTTCCTTAAATGTCAGTCCTCCATTACTTAAGTTCTGATATCCATCTTCTGATATTATCTTCTGATAATCTAAGTTCTGATATCCTTAAGTCCTGACTTTCAGTAAGTCCTGATTCCAGTAAGTACTGATATTTTCTGTTAGTTAAGATCTGAAAACTAAACATGAAACATATTAGACATGACATCTCAAATATATCCAACAATTACCCTGATTATATTATGTGTGATTGTATCATATTTTCTGAGTAATTTTGTATGATTTTTGAGCTTCAGACCCTAGGTAACTCTGACAACAGATTCCTTGGTCACTCTGATTTTCTGTTCATCCAAGAATAACTCTATCTATTTTATGCAAGAATAAATATGTAGCATAACTAGTGATAGTTGTGATATAATTATGTTAGGAGTAGTTTTAATTGATTTAGTCTTTTCTTGACTAATCAATTGGTGCATATTTGTTGGATATGTTATTGGCATAATTAATAGTTTTATGACTTATGTGTTGATCCTGAATGTAACTCTTATGATCTTTCTATGCTTATACTCTGTTTTGGATATTAAATCTTGATATATTTCTTATACTCTGATTACCTTATGCAAGTCTTATAAGTTTAGAACAATGTTCAATCTCTCTTTCCTCTATAGTATTGATCTATATTGGACTAACTTGAACTGTTTTGAAGTAATGATATCTGATTGAGTAGTACTATCAAAAGAATCAGAAAGCATGATCATCTAAGACATCCTTCATGAATCCATATTGTGGTAAGCAAAGGTAATAGATCTATGATTCTAAAATCACTTTGTTCTTGATCATCAAATTCTCGGATTTTGTATTTCGGATGTTTGTGATCTTCAACACCCTTAGTGGTTTTAGGAACTGACTAAGACCCTATCAAACCTCATAGGTTCTAGCCCAAGTCATTAGAACCAAACACTTCTCAAACAGTATCCATTGTCTTACTTTGATACATCCCCCAGATTTTGCTCTGATTCACTTAATTTTCTTGAGATATCTACTCAGTGATTAGACAAAATTGCCATTTAGTTTTGGAATTATGTTGAGAATGAGGAAGATAGTGCCAAGAAGCACCACATAAGGAAGGAAATGTCAACCTTACAGCTCTGTCTCTTACAAAGAAGTGGAGTATCTATAACCTGAGACAATTGTAAGCCCATCTGTATTCTCTCAAAAGGATATAGAGCTGAAAAGGCATATAAACAGTTACTAGGTACATTATCCCAACATAATGTCATCTATTAAAAATTCGCCTGTCAGCCAGGGAATCTGTATAAGAGTCACTACCCCTTGACTAAAATATTTTCAATGCACATGTGAGATTCACACACATAAGGAAGGTATTGACGCAGCAATCATTGTTAAACCATATCAAGGTGTAATAACCCCAATTTTGAGAAATTTTGAAAACCCTTATGAATAGTGTTTTTTGCTGAACGAGAAAACTTTTCATGCCACGCTATGTAGGGGTTCTGTTATTGATCTTATGGATATTATTAGTACTCTATGAAGTATATAAGTGTATGTAAAGATCGTCAGAATCCGAATCCGAACACTTTGGTTTTTCCCGGAAATCCACAAGATACGGAGAGAATTGAGTATAAGGTAACAGGATAAAAAGGATTTAAATTAAAGGATTATAATAGAGGATCATAAAAAGGAATATAATGTATTGAGAAAGGTTAAGGTCATTAGGCAAACGATTAGGAAGTTAATCAAAGGGATTAGTGGGAATGATGTCATCCAACCAATAGAAAGAGGACAAGGAAGTGAGGATGACATCATGAGGATGACATAAGCATGACATGGGAAGGAAGGAGGTGTGGTGGCTTTGTAACCACACAAATCCAAGGGCAAGAAGGTAATTGACTAAAGCAAGCACAAAAACCAATCAACCAAGCCAAGTAAAATCATTTTCATCAAAAATCAAAAGCAACCAAGGCTTTGTTCTTCATTGCTCACGGCTTTTCACTATTCAAAAGGCAAGAGAAATTCAAAATCCAAGATCCAAGCTTCCTAAATTGGTAAGATAATTCCCTAATCATCTTCATGCTTAGTTAGGACTATATCATGAGTTTAAGCCATTAATTCCTTCTCAATCTTCTTCATTTAATCAAAGAAGAAGACAATGAATAGTGTTTTCAAGTTTTTAACTTGAACTTTTTCTTGTTTTCTTGAAGATCCAAGCATTCTTAAGACTTCTCAAAGCTTCTTAAGGCTTCCTAGCTCCACCCACCACTTCAAGAAAGGTATACCATCTCCAAACCCTAGATTCCTATATATTATAAGATGATTTTGATTAGTGGGTTGATATTGTAGCTTGTTGTTATGATTTAGAGTTTGGGATTTGGAATGGTAGTGAAATGGAATGGTAATTGTTGTGGTTTTGATTTAAAGGAACTTAAGTATGATTAAAGTTAAGTTTAGGCATAAGTATGAATGATTAAATTGAATTGGTTGGGGTTGTTATGATGTGATGAGGATGGATGTTGGTTGTATGTTGGATTTGAGGTGGTTTGTGGTTGGTGTTGAATGGTTAAAATTGGGAAATCGCGTAAACATAGCCGTCGTAACGTCCGATTTTCTTTGGACTGTTTTTGTGCATAGAATTAGGACCCGAGAACCCCCTGCTAGATTATGACCACTGCCATGTTTAGATAGCTCATGTTACGAGCTTCGTTTTGATATGTAGTTCGTTCGATTCCGATGCACGGTTTAGGAGAAACGACCGTTTCAAGTAACGGCGTTTCGCGAACGAAACTTTTTCCCTCGCCTTACTTTGAAATATAGGTTAAAGACCAAAAAGGGTTAATTAATGTATGAAACATTTATGGTAAGTGTGTTAGGCAGTTGGTAAGACATTCGCGAAGGAATCGCTTTAAAACTCGTAAAGGTTAAATTATTAAAAATGGTGGAGCCGAGGGTACCCGAGTGACTTAAGCAAATCAGTGAGCGCAAAACAAGCGTTAGAGTCTAAGTTAGTTAAAGTATAGATTTACAAGTGATTTTGGTTTAATTCCAACTTACTTGTTGTTTATAGGTTATCAGACTCGTCCCGAGCCTTTCTCACCCCCAAGTCGCTCAGGCAAGTATTCTATCCGTTATACTGTTGTTGTGATAAATATATGTATTGCATTATCTTGCGATAGATGCATGTTGGATAATTAGCAAATGATGCGATATATTGTAGCATGTGATATGGTATATATGCATGCCTGTTTCATATTCTTGGAATATATATATGTTGGTTCAGTTGATAATACCTATGCTAGAGGATAGCGGTAACTTGCATATACCCTTAGTATAGGGACCCAAAGGTGAAAATATTTTCTAAAACCGGGAGTCGAGGATCCCGAGTAATTTTGTATATATGGATATGGATATATATATATATATATATGGTTATAGTTTCCAAACTATTAATCGAATAAGGTTTATTCGATAACTTTATTTTATTAATGAATATTATCTTGAATATTCATTCGAGGACTTATGACTCCTTTATATTATTTATTGAATATTACTTGGATATTCATTTGAGGATGTATGACTCCTTTATTTTATTTAATGAATATTATTTATAATATTCATTCGAGGTATTATGACTCGGCTTATTATTTAATGAATATTATTTCGAATATTCATTTGAGGGCTTATTACTCAGCTTATTTTATTTATTGAATATTATTTGAATATTCATTTGAGGATCTATGACTCCGAGTATTTGCTGAGGTATATCCTTTATTTTATTAAAGAATAAGGTGTCAATAATCAAACTTATTTTCGATTATTCAACTAAAGATAATACTTTCATATAAGTATATCTTTGATTATTTAGTACTCGTTTCAAGTATAAGTTTTAATACTTCTACTTCAATTATTTTTATAAAGATTATTCTTTATGGGAATATTATTTAAATATTAATATTCAGTCATTTTCTAAATATTCTGGGGACTGATTTACTTCATTAAATCAGTTTTACTCCAAACACTCTTTAAAGTGTTTTCGAGTCTTTAAAATGATTTTCAAAAGTTAGAGCGGATCCCAAAACTATTTTTATATTTAAGATCTTCCTTTTAAAAAGGGGATTTAAATACTCGCTCAAAACATGGGGGATCCAGCTCGGTGGTGTGTTTTATATTCGCAACAAGGTTGCTGTCTTGGTAAAAGAGTTTTTGATTACTTACCCAATATTCGGGAAGTAAAATTCTTGGAACAAGTTAATCCATTAACAGGCATCGCCTGGGAAATATCGGTGAGTTTTCCTTTCCAACTAGATACGACTTCTTGGTGGAGCCGTATCAACAAGTTTCTACTTGGGGAAAGGGGGAAACGAGCTTTACGTTTCAGAGTCATGGATTTCATCTGAACTAGGAGTGGCGTAAGTGGTCGAGTAGCGCCGGCCCAGCCTTATTATATTGGCCCAAATGGCCTGGAATTTCCGCTAAGGCGGTCCATTCCTTAGGAGTTCAGTGTTCGGTTGACAAGTAAATCCGACAGGTTCTCCTCTACATGTAGAAAATGGTGGGGTTGTACTACTACGACTGATCATCGTAAGTGGGCTTCCTGGCGCGGTAAACTCCCGTAATGAGTTCATCATCCATTTGGATAATTCTGCAACACTACCCGTAGCATTTCGATCGAAAGGCTACTAATAGGTGGTTGCCGAAGCATTGACAGGGTCAAACATTTTATTGGTGTATCCATTGAATGAAGTATCTCGTAACTTCATCTCTTTTCAAAATATTTCAAAGATCAAATATTTTCAAGTTTTATTTGTGGTCTCATCTATGGGATGACCTCGTGAATTTTATTATACTTTGAACAGTGGTAGTTCAAGTAGCTTTATAAATGATATAAGTATAGTGAAGTATTTGGTAACTTCATCCCTTGTTTTAAAACTTATATCCAGTAAGTAATTACCTTACTCACGATAAAGATTCTAGTAAGTATCCATTTAGATACTTATATTATTGTTATCACTATGTATTATCTTGCGAGCTGTAAGGCTCACTCTTGCTTTATTTCTTCATCACACAACAACAGTTAGGAAGGATGGCCAGACTCCAGCAGACCCAGCGCAAGCGCGTGGGAAGCGTCCCTCGTCTTCCCGATGATGTCGTAGCTGCTATAGCTGCAGAGGTAGATCTATTGTAGATCAGACCATCTACTTTTGAGAATCAATTATGTATAATTATAACTTGTGGCAGATAATGGCAATTAACTGTAAATTTATCAAGTAATCGTTTTGGGTTGTAATAACTTTTAAATTGTGGATTCAAAGACTTGTACTTATTTGAATTTCATCTCTGAGACTATAACGGGTTGTGGTGTGTGTTAGTGTGGGGTCACAGCATAAGGTTGTTTATTATTAATTAAGTGAAGTGTTATTGTGGAAAGAAAGACCGTGACGACCCGGATCCCCGACCCCGGATCTGGGGGTGTTACAGAAATGGTATCAGAGCCAAGCGTTATAAACCTCAGAGATGATGTGACGTTAAGATAATAAGTTCACTAAGATAATAAGAACTCTTTCCAAGTTCATAGTCGGGCTACCTAACGTAGTACTGACAGTTAAAACCCTTATGGGAACCCTTATAAATATCGTGATAGGAGCGTAGTTCGTTATCGTATATGGTAGCGGGACTCCGAACCCTGAGGTTGAGGAGCAACATCGCGATGATATTTTATTACTAATTGGAGATCGGATTGTGGATCCGATAGAGTGTCCTAATGCAGGACCGGATGATGTTGATATTGAGGATTTAGCGGTTGAGGATGTTGTCCTAGAAGGGATAGTTGTTGAGGAGGATCCCATGGAGGATTCTGACAGGATTGGATAAAGGACCACTGATGAATTGATGACCATGGTTTGGTCGACTACCAGAGGTAGGATTGGCCGGTCACTACCGGAGGTTCGTTCAAGTTGTAAAGATAGTAGCCCCTTTAACGCGGCTTACTCGTAAGACTGAGAAGTTCGAATGGACAGAGAAATGCGAGGACAGCTTTCAAGAACTGAAGCAGAGGTTGGTGATGGCCCTTATGCTGGCGTTGCCGGATGGAAAAAGAGATTTGGTGAAGTATAGTGATGCTTCGCACAAGGGCTTAGGGTGCGTGCTTATGCAGCACGGTAAGGTAATCGCGTACATGTCAAGACAATTAAGGTAATATGAAATTCGATATCCCCGCCCATGAGCTTAGGCTCGTGGCAATAGTTTTACCCTAAAGATTGAGGCACTACTTGTATGGAGAGAAGTGTGAGATTCACAAACCATAGGAGCTCTAGTACATTCTTACGTAGAAAGAGCTCAACATACGCCAGAGGAGGCGGTTAGAGCTAATCAAGAATTATGATTGGGAGATTCTTTATCATTCGGGGAAAGCCAATGTGGTGGCTGATGCCCTTAGTAAAAAGGAGAGACTCAAGATGATAATGTCTTTGGGAGAGTTTATAAGAGATTTTGAGAAAATGGAAATAGTAGTGAAGGTAACCGGAGCCGGTACCGAAAAGCTGTTTGAGATAGCAATACAGCCCGAATTATTGGAAAAGATCATATTGTGCCAGAAAAAGTTATGAATGAAGGTAGAGAGCCAACAAATAGATAAGAGGTTAATACCGAGAAAGATGAGAAGGGAATAATGAGGTATTCCTACAGAATTTGGGTTCCAAAAGTTCAAGAGCGTAAGGATGAGATCTTAGATGAAAGCTAGTTTGAGGAATAAGATTTAGAGCAAACCCTGAACGTGATAGTCAGGGAGGTCGCCATCAAGATAGAAGGAACCCATGACATAATGGAGTGGAAAATGAGGATTTTAAATTAAAAGATGACCCCAATTATGGGGAGTAGGATGAAATATTTCATACTAAGGAAACAGAAAGTCGAGTAAGGAAAGGAGACCCGAGACGGTACTCCTATACGGCAATTCATGGACCTGTCTAGACAGAACTTAGACTATTATCCCCAACCACCACCTTGAGGAAACAATGCGATAGGAAATTCTTTCAGGACCTTTAAGTCTCTAAGCTCTCAGAGTTCCAAGGAACAGGTTGACCTAGTCGAGGCAAGAGCCTGGCTAAAGGAAATAGAGGAATCATTTGAGATTCTGAATGATTGACGAACCACAAAAGACTGTTTTTGTCACTTACCCTCCTAAGAGAGAGACCACCCGCCGGTGAAAGACCAAGAAAGGCACGGAGCCAGAGGTTAGAATAAACTGATTTAAGTTCAGTCAATTGTTTTCGGGAAAGTAATTCCCAAAGATAAGGAGATAGTGTAAAATCTTTGGAGCTAGAACAAAAGTGGATGAGTATGATGAATTATGAATCTAAGTTGTAAAAGTTATCAAGATTCGTTCTGAGGACACGAATCCAGAATGACGGGATGTTTGGAATCAATACTTATGTTGTGTTAGTTCATGAAATAATGATAAGAGAAAGGAAAATAAAAAGAAACTGAAGTGGAAAGGAATATAAAGGCAATAGAGTTTGAGGTATGATAAGGGAGTTGGGTATGAGGAAACCCTAAAGACTCGTAGCAATAGACATAGAAAAGTATGTAATCGTCAGGATGAGGGTGATTCACCATGAGTTAAAGTTGATGGTTGAAGGCATACGAGTTATGTACATTTTATCCCCTTTAAGTTGGGAGGATTCAAGGAAACCTTTAGATAGTTCGAAGGATAAATAATAAGACGCGGATAGACTAAGGAGACAAGAAAGTAAGAAAGTAGGAAAATTTGGATGAAGGAAGTGACCTTCAATAATGTGAAATGTAAGACCGGTGGCTCGATACTCAGAAAGGGAGACGCCAGGTATGAGAGGTATCCCAACATTGAGGTGACTGTTGAGATAAACAACAAAAGTAAATAAGGAATTATTAAGAAGAAGTTCACGTTGAACATGACCAATATCTTCCAGAACATCCATGTTATCATTACCAAATCAGGAAAGAAAAGCGGATGGCCATTGTTATCTTTTGGAGGCCATATGGATTGACCTCAATTTGAATAAGGATGCTATTATGAAGTTAGGTATAGACTATCGAGGTAGGAATGATGAAGAAGATAATCTATCAAGGATATATGACTTGGTTTATCCATGGATGGATGCATGTACCTTTTCAAAGGTGGAATTAAGGATAGAACATCGGTAACTTAAAATGAATCGTAGGGGACTGCATAAAGGTTGGCATGTCACCCTTAATAGGGACAGTATGAGTTTTGACAGTATGATTGGGAAAGGGTTAAGGTAACAACAACCTTTAAGAATCAGTGGAGAAATTTTTCAGAAGAATATAGACAATGGTTCTAGTATTAGTAAATGGTATTGTGATATGCCCTGTATCTAGGGAATACAGGAGGAACGATTGAAGGATAACCTTAGAGGTTTTATAAGGAGAAAGGTAATATTCAAAATTCTCAAGAATAGAAATGTTGATAAAGGAAATATGACGTAATTATAATGATGCCAAGTGGGGCACGTGTTAAACCACGAAAAAGTATGGATCGAACCAGTAATGGTCAAAATTGTTCAGGGCAATTAGGACTTAAGAGAAAAAAAAATGTTCTAAGTATGATTGAGAGTCAGTCTTGACAGTGATTAGCCTCTAAAGACTGAGGCAATAACTTATGGAAAAATGGTGATATTTTTTTTTCTTTTCCCATCTGATTTTAAGGAAAACATCTTCACTCAAGCAGTGATCGGAAATAAGGTAGAAAATTTATTTGGAGGTGGTTAAAATGACATTGACTGTAAGGAAAATTTTACTATCAGGAAAGGCCAAAGAGGTGGCCGACACTTTAAGGGTAAGAGGATAATTATAGGCGCGTGTGCCAAAAGAATACAGTGATGATGGTTAAAAATGTGAAGGTTAAATTATGGTTTGGAAGATTGACATTCCTTCTGATGACTGTGCAATACCCAACCGTAATAGTAGTTGGTAAAGGTTTAATTCGTGTAATCGCCATGAACGGGCTATCTATCTTAGAAGGTCCTATCTTGAGATAAGCCAGGACCATGTTTCAAAAAGGACTAGATGAACCTTTGAGTTAAGTCTTCTATTTAAGGCATATGATTAAGAATGGTATTAACCTGCTATCGTTGCTTTGATTGAAACTCTTCTGCAATTTTATCTGCTTCATGTCATGAAAGTACGTCAGAGTTTGGAGTGTTCTTCATGAATTGTGATTGGTGGTTATGTTAACTCCTTAGGAGAATTAGATACGAGATGTATGGACTCCGTATGGTTAGCTATTAAGATTTCATGGAAAGTGAATGATGACAGTGGGTCAGTGGTGGACCATAGTAAGGCAGCAATGATTCTGCGAGTAGTGAGCTGATTATAACCGTGAGAGTTGTATTGGAATGGATGTTGAGATTGAATACCACTAATCGGGTAGTGGTAGTGTATAAGTTATCATTGATAGACTAATTAAGTAGAGTATCTACCTATTGAATATTTATTCTTTCTTATCAATAGAGAGCCGTATTATTATACGAGGAAGGTTGCGATGCGAGCATAGAATCCTAGTAACGGTGATATATAGAATGAGATCCCAGATTCGATTTTCGATGTCGAGGGAGTTTCAAAGGTGATTGTGTATAAGCTCGAGGAAGAGCATGGGTCCATAGAATGATGGACGGGATAGAGAAAATATTTAGGCACGTGAAATGCGATGCTATAATACTTGATGTTGATATAAATACATATATGTTTTGTTCTCCTATGACAAACCTCTATAGTTCAGAGGTAGGTTCCAAGCCAGATATTTTGTGGCTGTATATTTTTTTCATATATACAATTCTCTTCAATTCATTCTTTTCTCTTCTTTTCATTTCATGTAAGCTGAGAAGAACAACCCTTCCAGAAGGGGAGGTATTGCCGAATGACTATCTATCTTTGTGATAGAAGCCTAGTAGGATACCATCTATTGTTTAGTTGCTTGTCAAGTACTAAAGGCTGGCCACCTTCTGTACTAACTATGCGATATAACAAGTGTTCATGATCATAGTGATCTCTCAACAAATTCCTTTACTTCTATTTGATTGATCAAATTTTGGAAAATAGAAACAACTGAAAAAGGAGTAATAAAGTGGTGGTAGTATGCGGAATGGAAACACATTCGTGATACTAAGGTTGACGTGGTTATTAAAAGGTTATAGAACGCTAACGAGCAAAAGTATAACCAGTATAATATTAGGAACCGAAGGTGATAGCGATAACGAACTGGAAAAGAATGGGTATTAAGAAGCAAAAGCTATAATGCTAGAAGCTATAATGAGAGTTTGTGCAATAGATTTGAAAGAAATTGGAATGATCACATAACGCGGATTGAGTTATCTTACGACAATAGATCATATGTCATTATCGAGATGTCGCCTTATGAGATCCTTGAGGGAAGACAATGTCGATCTCCCTTATGTTAGGATGAAGTTGTAGAGCGCAAGATGCTCGGACCCGCAGTAGTCCAAAGGACCAAGGATATGATAGATCTAATCAGAGGACGGCTGGTAGTAGCCCAAGATGGACATGATAAGTATGTTGATTTGACACGAAAGGATAAAGAGTATGAAATAGGGGACCTAGTAATGTTATAGGTACCCCTTGGAAAGGATTGATGAGGTTCGGAAAGAAAGGAAAACTAAGACTACAATTTGTTGGACCCTTGGATATATTAAGACGTTTGGGAAGTTAGCATATGAGCTAGCCCTAACCCCGAACATGTAGCAGGTCATAACGTGTTTCACGTATCAATGTTAAGGAAGTGTAATTCAGATGCCAGATATGCAACCCGACGTAACCTATATGGAGCAACCAGGAAGGGTTATAGAGTGAAAAGGAACAAGTGCTTAGGAGAAGGATTATCAAACTAGGCAGAGTTTGGTGGTAGAACCACAATGTGGGAAAATTGACTCGAGAGTTAGAAAGGGGTAATGCTAAGAAAGTATCCCCATTTGTTTTCTATCTGATTCCGGGACGGAATCCTTTTAAGGAGGGGAGACTGTAATAACCCCAATTTTTGAGAAATTTTGAAACCCTTATGAATAGTGTTTTTGCTGAACGAGAAAACTTTTCATGCCACGCTATGTAGGGGTTCTGTTATTGATCTTATGGGATATTATTAGTACTATATGAAGTATATAAGTGTATGTAAAGATCGTCAGAATCCGATTCCGAACACTTTGGTTTTTCCCGGAAATCCACAAGATACGGAGAGAATTGAGTATAAGGTAACAGGATAAAAAGGATTTCAATTAAAGGATTATAATAGAGGATCATAAAAAGGAATATAATGTATTGAGAAAGGTTAAGGGAACCTAAGTAATAAGATCCCGGGTATGATCCTTCAAACGATAAACGAGAACGAAAGTTAAGCGAACCGTATAACAGATCAGCGGTCATTAGGCAAACGATTAGGAAGTTAATCAAAGGGATTAGTGGGAATGATGTCATCCAACCAATAGAAATAGGACAAGGAAGTGAGGATGACATCATGAGGATGACATAAGCATGACATGGGAAGGAAGGAGGTGTGGTGGCTTTGTAACCACACAAATCTAAGGGCAAGAAGGTAATTGACTAAAGCAAGCACAAAAACCAATCAACCAAGCCAAGTAAAATCATTTTCATCAAAAATCAAAAGCAACCAAGGCTTTGTTCTTCATTGCTCACGGCTTTTCACTATTCAAAAGGCAAGAGAAATTCAAAATCCAAGATCCAAGCTTCCTAAATTGGTAAGATAATTTCCTAATCATCTTCATGCTTAGTTAGGACTATATCATGAGTTTAAGCCATTAATTCCTTCTCAATCTTCTTCATTTAATCAAAGAAGAAGACAATGAATAGTGTTTTCAAGTTTTTAACTTGAACTTTTTCTTGTTTTCTTGAAGATCCAAGCATTCTTAAGACTTCTCAAAGCTTCTTAAGGCTTCCTAGCTCCACCCACCACTCAAGGAAGGTATACCATCTCCAAACCCTAGATTCCTATATATTATAAGATGATTTTGATTAGTGGGTTGATATTGTAGCTTGTTGTTATGATTTAGAGTTTGGGATTTGGAATGGTAGTGAAATGGAATGGTAATTGTTGTGGTTTTGATTTAAAGGAACTTAAGTATGATTAAAGTTAAGTTTAGGCATAAGTATGAATGATTAAATTGAATTGGTTGGGGTTGTTATGATGTGATGAGGATGGATGTTGGTTGTATGTTGGATTTGAGGTTGGTTTGTGGTTGGTGTTGAATGGTTAAAATTGGGAAATCGCGTAAACATAGCCGTCGTAACGTCCGATTTTCTTTGGACTGTTTTTGTGCATAGTATTAGGACCCGAGAACCCCCTGCTAGATTATGACCACTGCCATGTTTAGATAGCTCATGTTACGAGCTTCGTTTTGATATGTAGTTCGTTCGATTCCGATGCACGGTTTAGGAGAAACGACCATTTCAAGTAACGGCGTTTCGCGAACGAAACTTTTTCCCTCGCCTTACTTTGAAATGTAGGTTAAAGACCAAAAAGGGTTAATTAATGTATGAAACATTTATGGTAAGTGTGTTAGGCAGTTGGTAAGACATTCGCGAAGGAATCGCTTTAAAACTCGTAAAGGTTAAATTATTAAAAATGGTGGAGCCGAGGGTACCCGAGTGACTTAAGCAAATCAGTGAGCGCAAAACAAGCGTTAGAGTCTAAGTTAGTTAAAGTATAGATTTACAAGTGATTTTGGTTTAATTCCAACTTACTTGTTGTTTATAGGTTATCAGACTCGTCCCGAGCCTTTCTCACCCCCAAGTCGCTCAGGCAAGTATTCTATCCGTTATACTGTTGTTGTGATGAATATATGTATTTGCATTATCTTGCGATAGATGCATGTTGGATAATTAGCAAATGATGCGATATATTGTAGCATGTGATATGGTATATATGCATGCCTGTTTCATATTCTTGGAATATATATATGTTGGTTCAGTTGATAATACCTATGCTAGAGGATAGCGGTAACTTGCATATACCCTTAGTATAGGGACCCAAAGGTGAAAATATTTTCTAAAACCGGGAGTCGAGGATCCCGAGTAATTTTGTATATATGGATATGGATATATATATATATATATATATGGTTATAGTTTCCAAACTATTAATCGAATAAGGTTTATTCGATAACTTTATTTTATTAATGAATATTATCTTGAATATTCATTCGAGGACTTATGACTCCTTTATATTATTTATTGAATATTACTTGGATATTCATTTGAGGATGTATGACTCCTTTATTTTATTTAATGAATATTATTTATAATATTCATTCGAGGTATTATGACTCGGCTTATTATTTAATGAATATTATTTCGAATATTCATTTGAGGGCTTATTACTCAGCTTATTTTATTTATTGAATATTATTTGAATATTCATTTGAGGATCTATGACTCCGAGTATTTGCTGAGGTATATCCTTTATTTTATTAAAGAATAAGGTGTCAATAATCAAACTTATTTTCGATTATTCAACTAAAGATAATACTTTCATATAAGTATATCTTTGATTATTTAGTACTCGTTTCAAGTATAAGTTTTAATACTTCTACTTCAATTATTTTTATAAAGATTATTCTTTATGGGAATATTATTTAAATATTAATATTCAGTCATTTTCTAAATATTCTGGGGACTGATTTACTTCATTAAATCAGTTTTACTCCAAACACTCTTTAAAGTGTTTTCGAGTCTTTAAAATGATTTTCAAAAGTTAGAGCGGATCCCAAAACTATTTTTATATTTAAGATCTTCCTTTTAAAAAGGGGATTTAAATACTCGCTCAAAACATGGGGGATCCGGCTCGGTGGTGTGTTTTATATTCGCAACAAGGTTGCTGTCTTGGTAAAAGAGTTTTTGATTACTTACCCAATATTCGGGAAGTAAAATTCTTGGAACAAGTTAATCCATTAACAGGCATCGCCTGGGAAATATCGGTGAGTTTTCCTTTCCAACTAGATACGACTTCTTGGTGGAGCCGTATCAACAAGTTTCTACTTGGGGAAAGGGGGGAAACGAGCTTTACGTTTCAGAGTCATGGATTTCATCTGAACTAGGAGTGGCGTAAGTGGTCGAGTAGCGCCGGCCCAGCCTTATTATATTGGCCCAAATGGCCTGGAAGTTCCGCTAAGGCGGTCCATTCCTTAGGAGTTCAGTGTTCGGTTGACAAGTAAATCCGACAGGTTCTCCTCTACATGTAGAAAATGGTGGGGTTGTACTACTACGACTGATCATCGTAAGTGGTCTTCCTGGCGCGGTAAACTCCCGTAATGAGTTCATCATCCATTTGGATAATTCTGCAACACTACCCGTAGCATTTCGATCGAAAGGCTACTAATAGGTGGTTGCCGAAGCATTGACAGGGTCAAACATTTTTATTGGTGTATCCATTGAATGAAGTATCTCGTAATTTCATCTCTTTTCAAAATATTTCAAAGATCAAATATTTTCAAGTTTTATTTGTGGTCTCATCTATGGGATGACCTCGTGAATTTTATTATACTTTGAACAGTGGTAGTTCAAGTAGCTTTATAAATGATATAAGTATAGTGAAGTATTTGGTAACTTCATCCCTTGTTTTAAAACTTATATCCAGTAAGTAATTACCTTACTCACGATAAAGATTCTAGTAAGTATCCATTTAGATACTTATATTATTGTTATCACTATGTATTATCTTGCGAGCTGTAAGGCTCACTCTTGCTTTATTTCTTCATCACACAACAACAGTTAGGAAGGATGGCCAGACTCCAGCAGACCCAGCGCAAGCGCGTGGGAAGCGTCCCTCGTCTTCCCGATGATGTCGTAGCTGCTATAGCTGCAGAGGTAGATCTATTGTAGATCAGACCATCTACTTTTGAGAATCAATTATGTATAATTATAACTTGTGGCAGATAATGGCAATTAACTGTAAATTTATCAAGTAATCGTTTTGGGTTGTAATAACTTTTAAATTGTGGATTCAAAGACTTGTACTTATTTGAATTTCATCTCTGAGACTATAACGGGTTGTGGTGTGTGTTAGTGTGGGGTCACAACATAAGGTTGTTTATTATTAATTAAGTGAAGTGTTATTGTGGAAAGAAAGACCGTGACGACCCGGATCCCCGACCCCGGATCTGGGGGTGTTACACAAGGTCAATGGCATTAGGTTGAAATCCTGGATCATGTTCTACTCTTTATCTCTGATCTTGAATGAGAACATATGATCCTGGTTGGTTACTTTGATAAATCCTCACAGACTTCAGAAGAAATCTTTTATCCCTAATGGCATATCGTTGATCATTGGTTACCTTCCCAGAATTCAAGTCTGGATATGATTTTGACTTAGTCAAAACAACAACTTGTAAATGAGGACTCAGATATCAACTGACGAGTTTATAAGGTATACTTCTTCATGGAAGTTGAAAATTCTTCCACTTAAAAGAATCCTAATTTCCCCTCTCAGAAGGAACATTTCTGAATCTCTTGACTGAGAGTTTCCATCCTTGAAGGTGGTAGGCAAATTTTCTATGAAAAGGATTTTCTCGCAGGTACACTTGGATGTTTGGAGCTTTGAGTGAGTGACACACTGTGAGACTGAGTGACAAACACTTGAGTGTTGAGTGGAGTGAAACACAATGTGAGATCCCTAAATAGAAATCACACACTTGCACTGTGAGGAATGGTTACCAAATAATCGCTTCACTTGGTTGGTTGATCCTAAGGTTTTACTCTGAATATATTTTGAAGGATTACTCAACTAAGGGGGAGAGATTATAAAGAGATTATGGACTGATAGTCTTTCTGTAACTAAGAAGAGAAATTTCTAACTTTATTGTACGTAGAGATTCTTCATCTTAGGGGGAGAGATTATTGGGTTTTAGTTCTGGATTCCAAAATGTTTTCTATGTGCTTTGTGGGAATATCTGAAGAATATTGAAGATAATGTTTGGAAGACGTATCTATCTGCAACTTTACATAAGGGAGAGAAGAATCTGTTTTCTGCTGAAGCTGAATGTGTATATAAGATGTGGTAGATATAAGATAGTATTATTTTCAAGTACAGGGTTAAAATTTGAAAGCTGATTGAAGATTTTTGGATAAGGTTAGTTGAGTTATCCTCCAAACTGTTACTTCTCCATTATTATTTGACCGTCAGGTGTAACAATCAAATAGGGGGAGATTGTTGAGCAAGATTGAAACTGTAAGTATAACTCAACAATACTGGTTTGGATAACTCAATATAGAACAAGGACTTTGAAATAATCTATGTTCCACTTGGATTAGTACATATTGTTTAATTGGGTATATGCACAAAAGGTTTTGTTAGCTGCAGTGAAGAAGACATCAACAGTGATTCGTATGAAGTTCATTAATATGTTCAGGCATCGGAGGAATAAGGTTGGAGTTATTCGAAACAGTTATCAGAATCAGTGTGAAGACCTCAAGGATTCCTAGTGTAGTTGGTTATATTTGGCAAAAGACTTAACAGTGGTTTATACGGGTAAAATACGAAGGCCTGAGAGCGGAACTAGCCGTCTGTGAACCAGACCCGTGCACGAGACGTTAGTGATCCGTGAAATGAAACGAAGTATTACCTTTTAGAATCACTGTTAAGTGGTTTTTGTACTCGAGGCGACTGAAATATAATAAGCTACAAAAATCCGGAGATTAGAAGGCCTGCAGATACAGAGGAGTACAACCCGAGGATTTACAGGATTTATTTTCAATCAATGACTGATTTTTTATTAAATGAATAAATGGAAATTAATTCATTTATTTATTTAATTTTATATCACAATTGATTTTAAAATAAATAAAATAAAAATTGATTTTTATTAAATGAATAAATGAAACTCATATCATTTATTTATTTAATTTAATATCAATATTTAATTTTGGATAAGTAAAATAAATGTTTGAAGTTTAATTAAATAAATAAATAAAATCAAAACTTTATTTAATTATTTATTTTAAACTCAAACTTGTATTTTATTTTTTCTGAATTATTAGTTTTTCCAGCAAGGAGTTATACTCAGAAATTAAACAAAAAGAAATAAATCAATTCAAATTTCAAGGATTTGTAAACAGAATGGGGAGGTCTGCTGTTTGGTTTTGGTGTGGGTCCCGCGTTCAATCAATACAAAAAGAAAACAAACAGGTCAAGCACGGTAATTTGGCAGCGTTTTGTTTTGTTTTCCCGGGTTGCTCGACGCGCGCGTGACATGCACGCAAGGGGTCCTCCTCTTTTTTCTTCCGTGCGTGGACGGCAATTCCCCCTGGCGCCTGGTTTTTTCACACGTGAATACCTCCCTCTTGTGCTGTATATTGTACAATGAATGCAAAGCAAATTCTTCTTCCTGCCACCTGTTTTGTTTATTTCATTTCGAATAAACAAAAGTAGATGTACATCTTTTGTTTCTCCTGTACAACACAAAACTCCAGGCAGCTGAAATTATATGCGTCGCAGGTTGTACTAAAATTTAGAGCTGTTCGCCAACCGAGCGGTTCGCGAACACAAGCTCGAGCTCGGCTCGTTAAGAGCTCGGCTCGTTAAGGGCTCGGCTCGTTAAGAGCTCGGCTCGGCTCGGCTCGGTTCGTTAAGGGCTCGAGCTCGAGCTCGAGCTCGAACACAAAAATGTGTTCGTTAAGAAAACGAGCTCGAGCCGAACTTTTGGCATGTTCGGCTCGAGCTCGGCTCGACTCGGTTCGGCTCGGCTCGACTCGAAAAAAAAATTAAAAAAAAAATATTTTTTATATATTTAATTATTATGAATTTGATTCAGATTTTTTATAAATATTTTTAAATTATTGAACTATATGAATGTCAAAATATATATTTTAGTAATTTGAAAATATTCAGATATTAAAAATTAATTTTTTAATTTGATATTTTAATAATTAACAAGTGATTTGACTACTACTTGTAAGTAGTATTTATTTCCTGATCGGTGTTTCGATTTTTTTGAAATTATTTAAAAATTATCCAACCGTACGGATGTCAAGATCTATATATTTAAGTTATATAATAAAAAATTTAGAAAAAATAAATATATTTGGTTTGCTATTTTAACAGTTAACTAGTAGTTTGACAAGTATTTCTCCCATATTAATGTTTCGATTTTTTAAAAAATATTTATGAATGATCCAACCGTACGGATGTTAATATCTATATATTTTAGTAATATGACAAATTTTTTAGAAAAAAATAAATGTATTTGATTTGTTATTTTAACAGTCAACCGGTGGTTTAACCTTTACTTGTAACTAGTGTTTAGTCTCATATTAATGTTTCAATTTTTAAAAAATATTTATGAATGATCCAACCGTACGGATGTTAATATCTATATATTTTAGTGACATGATAAAAATTTTAGAAAAAAATAAATTTATTTTGTTTTGTTATTTTGACAATCAACCAATTGTTTGAACAGTACTTAGAACTAGTGTTTAGTCTCATATTAATATTTCAATTTTTTTAAAAATATTTATGAATGATCCAACCGTGCGGATGTTAAGATCTATATATTTTAGTGACATGACAAAAGTTTTAGAAAAAAATAAATGTATTTTGTTTGTTATTTTAACAGTCAACCGGTGTTTTGACCTTTACTTGTAATTAGTGCTTAGTCTCATATTAATGTTTTAATTTTTAAAAAATATTTATGAATGATCCAACCGTACGGATGTTAATATCTATATATTTTAGTGACATGACAAAAGTTTTAGAAAAAAATAAATGTATTTGGTTTGTTATTTTAACAGTCAACCGGTGTTTTGACCTTTACTTGTAACTAGTGCTTAGTCTCATATTAATGTTTTATTTTTTAAAAAATATTTATGAATGATCCAACCGTATGGATATTAATATCTATATATTTTAGTGTCATGATAAAAATTTTAGAAAAAAATAAATTTATTTTGTTTGTTATTTTGACAATCAACCACTTGTTTGAACGGTACTTAGAACTAGTGTTTAGTCTCATATTAATGTTTCAATTTTTTAAAAAATATTTATGAATGATCCAACCGTACGGATGTTAATATCTTTATATCTTAGTGACATGATAAAAATTTTAGAAAAAAATAAATTTATTTTGTTTGTTATTTTGACAATCAACCACTTGTAACTAGTGTTTAGTCTCGTATTCATCTTTTGATTTTTTTAAAATATTTATAGATGATCCAACCGTACGGATGTTAAGATCTATATATTTTAGTGATATGACAAACAATTTAGAAAAAAATAAATGTATTTGATTTGTTATTTTAACAGTCAACCAGTGTTTTGACTTGTACTTGTAATTAATGTTTAGTATCGTATTAATGTTTCAATTTTTTTAAAAATATTTATGAATGATCCAACCGTCCGGATGTTAAGATCAATATATTTTAGTGATATGACAAAATTTTTAGAAAAAAATAAAAGTATTTGGTTTGTTATTTTAACAGTCAACCGGTGTTTTGACCAGAATTTTTTAATTCAGCTCGGCTCGGCTCGTTTTGATGGAGAAAGCTCGTGTTCGGCTCGTGTTCGGCTCGGTTCTACTTGACTCAATTTTGTTCGATAAAAGCTCGTGTTCGGCTCGTTCGTTAACGAGCTCGAGCTCGAACACAGATTTTTATTCGTTAAGAAAGCTCGGCTCGGCTCGGCTCGTCAGAAAAAAAATTAAAGCTCGGCTCGGTTCGATCAAAACTCGGCTCGGCTCGGTTCGTGAACAGCCCTACTAAAATTCAAAAGCAAATGTAACAATTAACAAGGCACAGGTTGTTTAAACCAAATCAAATCGCCAGTTATGTTCAGCCCCTACGTTGCAGGTTATCAAGGAATTATAGAAACATACAATCATAGGTTGCTCATTTCAAAAGAAAAATAATGAGGCGCAGGTTGGTGTCTTTTATTTTTAAGTCGCCAGTTGAGTGAAAAGGAGTCTGACAAGCGCAGGTTACAGTAAAATTAAAGGTCGCATGTTAATTCTTGCAAACTGTAAATTCAAATTACTTGGTCCTGGTTGTGCCACGTTTCCCTCTTCTCTCTCCACCCTACCAATCTATATAATCAAATATGTGGCACCCTCCAAACCCGGGTCAGAAGTTTGGGGTCCACAACATACACACACAATATATAAACCTGTATATGAAATATTATTTGCAATGACCTTACTTTACACAATCACATATCGCAACAGGTTAAAATATCAAAATAAGTCACAACCTTATCTATTATTACATCGCACCAAAACCCAACTAGTTTAACTTACACTCGGTAATGAAAATTATTCTTACAAGTTTGCACAAATCAACTATAATATAGAGCTTCTGCTGGCTCGATTCAACTCGCCCAGGAATCCTAGCTCGCACATTGGACTGGAAAACCTTGCTATCAATGATTTCCTTTTT
Source organism: Apium graveolens (assembly GCF_009905375.1). Lineage (NCBI taxonomy): Eukaryota > Viridiplantae > Streptophyta > Magnoliopsida > Apiales > Apiaceae > Apium > Apium graveolens. The sequence continues at coordinate 27,677 of NW_027419166.1, forward strand.
AACTGTAGAATACATAAACAGTTTCACAAGAGTGAGTTAACTAGCTCAGCAAGTCATAATAACAATAACTGAGGTTAAACAATTATCAATAAGGATAAATTAGCGGAATCAAGTTTCTTGTTTAACATTCATTAGAATTGGATATTCATTTTAAATTTTAAAACCAAGGTTAGGATGCTGATCAGTCACGCACTAACCCCGGGCAGGGCACACAACTCTGCTCTATAAACTGGATCCAAGGCACACATTAGCCTAATTCGACCCAGAATCTGGTCTGACCACGAATCTTATCTCACATAAAAAACTATCCATTCCTAAAACTGTTCAGTATGATAAACAATATAATTCAATAAAAAGGATCATAATTAACAGTGATAAAATATTTGTATAAAAGCGTAATGCAATTCATGAGTATCGCAAGGGTATATCAAGGTATGTATGAGGAATGGCTTCTAGCCTATATGAGAATCAGGTATTAGATGAACAATGATTTCACTAGGTTTAGTTCTTTTGATGTTACAAGGTATGATAGAGTATAAAAGTTTCTGTATATTCAAACAGTTTTGTTCCAGTGTTTGGTGTATGGTGGATATGTATTTGTGGATGTTAGTGTTTGTGCCCTAGAGACAACACTATGATGTTTTAGTTTAAGACATTAGGATTATTAATGTTTATTTTCTATCAATTATTCTCTTTATAATTTATTAATTCTTATTTTACTGCGATATAAATGTTAGATTAATAAATGTCCTTGGAATATGATATGTAATTCTATATCTCCAAGTACGTGACTTAGAAATGAGATTATGAGAATAGTATCAGTATTCCTAAAAGTCCCTGGTCGAGTATTATTATTAAGGGACAATAATAATGTATTAAGACTGGTGTGTTTGTTGACTGATGATCACATCTCATTGATCATAGGTATAGTGATACTAAAGTCAAAAACACAGGCAGATGTATATGTACATGGTGCTAGGACAGACCCAATGTGAGATTCTACTGTTGTGTCATAAGTAATTCTCACAGTAATAATGATGTAATGGTCCTTAGACCTTAAGTCATTATATTTCTATACGAGAATTAATATACATTGATTCCATTAAAAGTTATCATTGACCGGGTAATGATAAAAGTGGACATTGGGTATATTATGAATCGTATGAGAAATATGAATGATCTAGAAGGGATTTAACCCTCCCATTTTAGGAGTGATATTATTGACCTCTTTTGTGAGCTAGACTACGAAATGCGTGGCCACACTCAAATGTTGATTTGATATGATAGTCTACTCATTGATCAAGGAAACTTGGATTAAATATTGATGAGGATGACACATTACATGCCTCTAGTTTAATCTATAATATGTGGTTAAAGGGATTATATTACATTGTACATTATTCACAAAAGGTTTAATCGATCACCGATTCAATTATTATTACTTGGGTAGCAATGATGTATTACTAGATGCCGCTCATTGTTTACGATTTTAAATTAGATTTAAAATCCGTTGTCAACGTAATAATAACCTATAGGGTTACACACTAATAATACTTGAAGGATTATTTAATTTAAATTGGATTTAAATTATATTAAAGTAATTCGAATTATTTATAATATTAATTAAGTATGACTTAATTAATTAGATAAATATTGATATTCGAATTTACTAATATTAATTATGAAATTTATTTGTTAAATAATTAAGTGAGACATAATTATAATACAAATAGGAATTTCGAATTAATAATAACTCATAATTAGTTAAGAGTTACAATTCGTTTTTCTACTCTCTATATAATATCTCTTGTGTGGCTGATTTTGCAAGCAAGACTTTTACTAAAATCCTCGCCACCAAGGAAGAAGATGGAGAGAGCAAGAATAAACGAGTTTGTACTAGTACATATTCAATCCTTGAGTTCGAGCATTCGTGTGGATACCGATAGAGCGTAGATCGCGAGAGCGGGATGCGTGGTGATTGAACAAGCTTTGGATCTCCATTAGTCAACCAATTGATAAAGCTTCTTAAGGTAAAAAATCTGATCTACAAATTAAATATATGTTTTTTGCATGGATCCTGTGGTGGGTTTCGAAAATTCTGATTTTTTACGTTTTTAATTATTGTTTCTGTTGCGTTTATGTGCTCGAAACCCACCAGTGGAGTAGTATCCTATTTGTGTGGTTTAGTATCTGGTAAATCAACAATGGATGGTTTACAACGAATAAGGCTTATAGCTCAAAGATCAAATGATGTGATCATCATTCAAGGCTGAATGGTTCAAAGTACTTACAATATAAAGCATAACTATTTTGAATACTAACAATATGTTATTAGAGAGTTTAGAAATATTTGTAATATATCTCGAGAAAGGTTCAGAAGTACTTGCCTTATCATAAATGATTCCAACTTCACTTGTACTTGTCTAATGATTCTATTCAACAACCACTTGGCTACTTTTCTATGCCTCGCTTCTATTTACTGATCACTTGCTTTATTTTCTACCCATCGATTCCATTTTCTGATCACCTGCTTCCTTTTTCTACGCCTCGCTTACTCTGCTAGGCATCATAAGTATCTATCAATATTCATATCACATTATCTAATCGTCACATAGACGTTTTATCTACCCTTAGTTTCACCCAATTCCGATTTACGGATTGAAAGTTATGATTGAAACAGTCAAACGATACACATATACGCACATAACACATCAATTAGATCACATATAGCACATAGCATGTAAGATATTCGATGAAAATACTTTTCCAAAGAAGATTTGATGTCAAAATGATTTTTCGGATATTTAATACGAATTTTTAAACATTTTTCAGAATTAAAACGGGCCGTTGATTCATTTCAAAACAATAAATAGGGTTCAATTGCTTGAATCTGGCTTTACAATCATTTTATAATAATTATCGAGCCTTGAAAATAATTTAAAATAATATTTTAAAACTCGAAACTATTTTTCGGAATTTTTAAATCAAAAAAATAATTAAATCCAATTAAATAATCAATTAACTACGGTCTTGGACTCAACGCTTTGGTTACACGTACTACGAGAAGATAATATAATAGTTTAATAAAAAGATCCCGTTCCTCGAAAATACAGGTTTTATCGATTTACCGAAGCGAATTTTGTATCGAAAATATTGCGCCAGGACCCGCACGGGGAAACCGTACTCCGAATCGAAAAAGTCAAAACATGGAAAATGCTTGAAATATTGCAATTAGGTTAGGAAGGAGTTTTCCCGAGACTTCCAGGTTGTAAAAACGTAAAAACGGTTGAAGTCGCTTGGTTCCCGATTATACAAAATAGTTTATAAATATTCGGAAAAATAATTTATAAGATCCATAAATCATTTATAACATCATATATCAACATAGAAATTAATAGAATAAGATCACAAATATCTGTATTTTATTTTGGAACTATAAAAATTAAAATACTCAAATTCTATCATATTTACACATCCAAACACAGATACCACTTAACAGATAATTCGCCAAAATTCATATAATAATCACAGAATATTTATTTATTGATAAAAATAATTACGCGATATATCCCGGATATTACATCCTTCCCCCTTAAAAGGATTCTGTCCCCAGAATCACTTAAGCAATAACTAAGGGTACTATTTCACGTATATCACTTTTTAAATCCCAGGTTGACTTTTCAACCCTTGGGTTTCTCCAAAAAAACTCTTACTAACTTTACCACTTTCTTTCTTAACACTTTCTCTCGCTTTTCTATGATCCCTATTGGATTCTCAACATAGGACAACTCTGCCTGAAGTTCTATCGACGCATACTCAATTACATGTCTGGAATCTGAATTATATTTCTTAAGCATCGATACGTGAAAAACATTATGAATGTGTTCCATGTGCGGGGGTAACGCCAACTCGTATGCTACCTTGCCGACACATATCTAGAACTTAGCTTCTTTTCTTTCCAAATCTTGACAAACCTTTCCATGGTGACACTTTTAGTAACACTAAATCTCCTTCTTTGAATTTCATGTCCTTTTTGGATTGATCTGCGTATTTCCTTTGATGATCCTGTGCTGCAATTAACCTTTTCTAGATGACTTTCACAACTTCTTTTGCATGTGGCACCAATTCGGGTCCAAGTATCTTGCGTTCTCCTACTTCATCCCAATATACCGGTGATCGACATTTACGTCCACAAAGAGCTTCATAGGGAGGCATTCTGATACTGGCATGATAACTGTTATTGTAAGAAAATTCCTTTAAGGGAAAATGTTCATCCCAATTTCCTTTGAAATGAATAGCACAAACACGTAACATATCTTCAATAGTCTGGATCGTCCTTTCGCTTTGGCCATCCATCTGCGGATGATAATCCGTACTCATAGTTAGTTTAGTTTCCAAACATTCTTGAAAACTTCTCCAAAATCTTGAATTAAATCGTGGATATCGATCCGATACAATAGACACAGGGACTCCATGACGAACTACTATTTCTTTTAAATACATGTGAACCAACTTATCCAGTGAAAATCTTTCATTGATAGGCAAGAAATGAGCTGATTTGTTAGTCTGTCCACTATAACCTAAATTGCATCGTGGTTCGCTTTCGTCCTTGGTAATCCAACTATAAAATTCATAGCAATGTGCTCCCATTTCCACTCCGGAATCTCCAAGGGTTATAATAATCCGCTTGGTCTTTGGTGTTTTGCCTTAACTTTCTGACACGTATAACATTTGCTAACCCATTCCGCAATTTCTCTTTTCATGTCTGACCACCAAGAATTCTCTTTTAAGTCTCTGTACATCTTGGTACTTCCCGGATGAATGGAATGTTTTGAACTGTGAGCCCCTTGTAGAATTTTATTCTTCAATTCTGTTACTGGTGGAATCCAAATTTTGGATGAAAATCTAAGAACACCTTGATCGTTCTTCTAAGTGCATAACTCTTCTCCAACCCAACGATTGATATCCTGATCCATTATTTCCTCTTGAATTTTTCGTATCTTCTCTAATAATTCTGGCCGAAAAGTCATACTATACATTTTTGCTTCATCAAGTATGCAAATTCTGACTTCCAATTCCAACTTCTGAAATTCCTTGTATAACTCTTCAGGTACTGTTAACACGTTCAGTCTTTCCTTTTTGCTTAATGCATCTGCTACTACGTTTTTTTTTCTGGGTGATAGTTAATTGTGCAATCATAGTCCTTGATCAGCTCTTACCATCTTATCTGTCTCATGTTAAGCTCCTTTTGCGTGAATATGTACTTTAAAATTTTATGATCCATACAAATCTCACACCTTTCTCCACACATATAATGTTTTTCCAAGTCTTTAAAGTGAATGTTATTACCTCTAGTTCCAAGTTATGAGTTAGATACTTCTGCTCATGAGGTTTCAATTGTCTAGATGCATATGCAATAACTTTATTGTGCTGCATCCACATAAATCCTATTCCCTTATGAGAAGTACCACTATAGACTACAAACTCTCCTTGATCATCTCGAAGTGATAAAACAGGTGCGGTGATTAATCTCTTTTTTAATTCCTGAAAACTTCCTTCACACTTATTAATTTCATATAAACTTTTCACTTTTCCTAGTAAGCTTCATCAAAGGTGTCGCAATCTTCAAGAAATCTTGAACAAATTTTTGATAATATCCCCCTAATCCCAAGAAACTTCTCACTTCCGTTGGTGTTTTTGGCCTTACCCAATTCATAACAGCTTCGATCTTTGTTGGGTCCACTTGATCCCTTCATTACTTACTACGTGTCCTAAGAATTGAACTTCTTGTAACCAAAACTCACATTTTTAAAGCTTAGCATACAACTTCTTTCTTCTCAGAATCCCCAAAACTATTATTAAATACTTTGCATGGTCCTCTGTTGACTTCAAGTAACACAAATATAACTTATCCAGATACTTCTTAAAGATTCTATCAATCAAGTTTAAATGTTACTGGTATATTGGTCAATCTAAATGACATTACTAGAATTTCATAACAACTGTACTTAGTTCTGAAAACTATCTTTGATATGTCCATAGGTTCAATCTTCAATTGATAATACCCAAATCTTAAATCAATCTTAAAAAATAATTTGCATCTTTCAACTGATCAGACAACAGATACTTGCTCTTGATAGTAAATTTGTTGAGCTTCCGCTAATCGACACATAATCTTATGCTTCTATCTTTCTTATTAACAATTAATACTGGTGCACCTCATGGGGTACATTAGATCTAGTCGCTCCTTCTTCTAACAACTCTTGTAATTGCTTTGCTAATTCCTTTATCTCAACTAGAGCCATTCTGTAAGGGGCCTTGGACAGTGGTTTATTTCAGGTGCTAAGTCGATCGCGAACTTAATTTCTCTATCTAGAGGAAGTCTTGGTAACTCATCTGGATATACGTCTTGAAACTCATTGATTATTATAAAATCTTCAAATTTTGCTGACTCCTGACTTCTATTTATCACATATTCACTATAGTGCTCATATCTTTGCCATGGTAACCTTTTAATTTGTTACATCATTAAAACTTATTTGCTTGCCTTCAACCTCTAACCATTATCATATTCTCAATCTGGCATCTTTAGAATTATCTGGTTATCATAACAGTCTATCTGAGCATTACACTTCAATAATCAGTTCAATACCAAAAAATGTCAAGTTCTCCAGTCTTAAATAATATCAATTCATCACAAACTCATTGCTAAAAATCTCAATTTTCACCATTGGTACTCTCTTGTTTAATATTTATATGTTCTTGATTTGCTAGTTTTATAGCTATGATCTCATTTAATAATTCAACAGGGTAATTCAACTTCTCGACAAAACCTTGAGAAATAAACGATCAAGTTGCTCTCACATCTATCAATAATTTAACACATAAGGTATTTACAATACTCATTCCTACCGTCATATCCATATTCAGAATAACATGTTTCACAAACATATCATAAACTCTCGTCCTGGGAATTGTATTCCTTATCGGAGTAGATTCCCTTAATTCCTAGCGCATCCTGACCGGGGCTGGTGATTTACAATCCTCGCCATAGGCTCTGATTTTCCCATACTTGAAACATGCAAATCCAATGATTGGAACTTTAGTCTGCTTGGTTCTTGATAGATTGATTTTATTTAGAAAACTTTCATAAAGAACAATAATGCAGCAAAATAATTAGAAGGATTCATACTTTAATAAATTTATAGTTGAGAAAGAAAGAATGAGTAATGATTTGAATATGAATGAGACAACCACATTGGTACTTAAGATGTCCAGTCTTTCATACCGTATGGCATACAGCTCATGATTAGGTAGCGTCCCACCTGACACTTCGTCATTCCGACAAAATGTCTTACCATAACACTGTTTGTCCCAATCAGAAAGCAAAACTTGAGGGAACAATAAATTTGAAAGGAATGCAAAAAATTTTTGTTCCTTATCACTTCATAGATCTTATAACAGAAGAAGTTTATACTTATTCAAGAGTCAAGAATAATATATATTGTAGTATTGTTGGAAAGAACGATACCGTTAGTCACTATCCGTATTTCACTTATATATACCTTCATAGCTCGTTCGATCAATAGATTCCATTCCGAATCATATAACGACTTCAGAAAATCCGTTGAAATTCCGTCATATATTAAGCATTATGATAGATTCTTACTTATTAAGTCTTATGTCTTTAACGTCGTACCTGCGCCTATAATATTTTAACAATTCAATCATAGTTGCGCTCTTACATGATAACTTCAAGTTTCATCTTTGCAACTTAGAATAACCACTTATCATTCAACATATCGATTCTTTTGTTAATAATGTTCTTCCTTTAGAAGAGTCTGGAAATTGACTCATCCTACTTCGATCATGCTCAGGCTTCTATTAAATCAATGAATTCTTTGACTCTAAGAGTCTCAGAAATTGGATAAATAATTTCTCCATACGTTGATTCTGTAATTAGTCTTATCAAACAAGATTTGTACTTTTTTGTAAGAATAATCAAAGCTTCTTCGTAATAGCGGGTCAACTTGGCCCTCTGAATTAACCATGCTAATTTCTGGAACACGTATTTTTTTCCAAGTAATCCGGGTCTTCTTAACGAACAAGAAACTCAAGTAGTAACTTATCAACCATTTAAAACTTATTTTGTTAAAAAGGGCTTTTGGAAATTTTGTTAAGAAAATCTTTTTCGAAAACGCGTTTAAATTTTTTGAAAATTACACATATGGTCATCTTTACTATATGAGTCAGTTGTTGTTCTCCTTAACCATTAAAAGGTACCAATCACATAAAGGTCCATTCATTTCAATCTATCTCCTCTCCTTCATTGGGTCCATCTTGCCTGCATAAGTCGACAAAAACTTCAGTTACCGTTGCATATTATCTTATTCGTAACTTCACTTCAAAGCTTCCATACTGGTAATACTCCCATCATCACTTTTGCTGTGTGAGTTATGTTCAGTAAACTTATTCTATAATAAGCACCTACATACTAGCTATAGTGTCACCACACAAATGTCTATGAGAATAGACATCCTTCATAATGAAGTAAGCATAGTATGTACCGATCTTTGCGGATTACTAATTACCAGTTAGTAATCCTACGACCAGGAAATATTTAAGTTTAGAGTTTTCATCTTTTAGGTCTCATTATTATGATCTCATCATAATCCACAAAAAGCTTTACTCTAAACTATGGTATATCTTATTTAAACACTTAAATAGATAAAGCCCGCAATAAAACCAAAACAAGTCTTTTATTAATATCAATGAAATCAAAGCAGATTACATAAAAGCTATTCCTAAATCATCATACATGATTAGACTTAGGACACATCTCTTTCAGGCTCCCCACACTCACACCCTCTCCTTCACCATCTAAGGTGGGACTCCTCACACTCACTTTTTCCAGTCCTGAAGAAATGGACTGCATTAGATCACTCTTTTTCTCTCCTTTTTCCTGGGAGCAACCCAGACTCTCACTCAAGTTACTACCTTCCCTCAAACCTAATAGTGATTGCACAATTACTAAGTCATCTGCACTTGTAACTATAGTTGAACTTTCAAGTTGTGCAGAGACACCCGACGGATGAGAAATATCCATCGGGTTAGTAATTTGACTATCTGACGGATGACTGTTGTTAGGCACATCCGTCGGAATACAATAACTACTCGACGGATGAACAATATTCATCGAGTGAGTAGAAATGAATGAGTTTGGAGTGGAGACTATTGTGGACTCTGTGCAGATTGATGAAAATTTTGGCACAAATGTCTCAACAATCTAAGAAAAAAATGGCAAGTGAGCCAAAAAATCATCTAGAAGATGATGCTCACTTGCATTGATTTTTGGCTTCTCCAATAGAGTTAAAGATGGAGAATATGGTTGTGATGTTTGAATCATGTCAACATCCAAGAGTGTGTGGGAGAATTTGGTGTTTGAGGTGTTTCAATTTGTACAAATTTTGGCTGTGACTCCACATTTGTTGGAGCCACATCAATTTGACTTTGAGATGGTGCAGTGACTGGGTCTTTAGCTCCAGTTTGCACTATGTGTGTACCCTGTGCATCCCCAAGGGTTTTAGTTTTCTTCTTTCTTGTGTAGGTTTGTGGTGAACTTGTGTCCCTACCCCTTTTGTTATGTGCTCCTGGTTGAGAGCTTATTTCAATAGTTACATCTTTTTGGGAGGATGAAACTAGAATTGAACTTTTATCCTTATTAACAACCACAGTTTGTTGGGAAACTGTGGCGTGGCTTGGTTTGGGTACACTATGCTCACCATCCTTATCCTTAGGGCTTCTTTGATTTTCACCCTATCCCTCACCTGTCTTTCCCACCTTCACACTCCCCTCTTTGTGTTTAGTAGTTTTTATAACTGGCATCTTTTCAAACACACCAGAGGGGGCTTTTTTTGTCTTTGGTTTTGAAACTTTGGTTTTGGTAGCTTGGGTAGGCATCTGTCTGGTCATTGACACAGATGCCACTGCTACACTAGAAGGAAAAGAAGTGTTTGAGGTTGGAAGATTAGGGATAGTTGAAATTACCTCACTTACCTAAGGTGCCTCCATTACTGGAAAGTAGAAGAGTGGCACCTCTTTGTGGTGATCTGCTCTATTGAGATATGCAATAATTCTTCTTTCTTGAACCCAACAATCTAACTTATTGGTTGGGTTCTCAAGCAGAATATCCTCAGAGAGGTGGTTAGCAAGCATCATGAAAAATCGAGCATAATAAACATTCTTACCCCTATTATTAAGCCCCCCTAACTTAAACCCCAACTCAAACAAGACTAGATCACTAAAATTGAAGTATTTATCAGTTACTAGCATGTAGAGCATATTGAACATGGAGATATTAACATAATCAAAATTACTAATTTTACCAGAAAATACTTTAGTAACTACATCACACTGATAACTCCATTCTTTCCTAAGACCCAATCTTCTAATTTCACTTAATTTAGAAATGGTGAGTGCATAACCCATGGAGTTTAATATGTTAACAATATCAGTGTCTGTGTATGGAGTAGTGACATTATTATAAGGAATCTTAAAGCATGCTTTAACAATGTCACTATTAACACATAATTCCTTACCTTTAATAGTGAAAGTGATGGTCTTGTCAGTTGAGTTGTACACTGTAGTCATTCATATTTCCTCCACAACCTCACAGTAGATAGTGGGAGACTCCAACATGGCATATTTAAGCTTACATCCTTGCACAAAATCCATCATTTTGTGGTAGTCGCCAGACTGCTGAATCCCCTTGTTCACTAGAGCCGTGAAATTGTTCTTCTCATAGATAAAGCCAGTTTGAGACGTGATTTTGACGACTGGTGCCATTGTTAGAGAGTAAAAATTGCAGAGAGAGAGAGGGTAATTGCTTTTGAGAAAGAAAGAAGTTAGAGCAGATGAATTGAGAATGATAAAAGAAAAGAAATGAAAATGAATTTTGCTTTTATACTATCTCAAAAATAACTGTCAAAAATAATAAAGTAAAATAAAGTGACCAATAAAAATTGCTCAAAATAGTCGTTTAAGAATAAACTGTAAAAATTCCATCACTTATTCGTCGTGTTATGCTTACAAACTGTAAGTATACTTGATGGATAATGTTCAGAAAATCAACGGCTAGGAATGAGACAATTCGACGGATGAGGATAAATAAGTTATCCGTCGAGTTATAAAAATTCCAGAAAAATAATTGATTTTATTAACAAATTGTATTCCGACGGATGATCAAACTCGATGGATAATGATCATCCGTCGGGATGTAAATTTTGACTTAGCCAAAATTTCATCCAACATTGAAAAATCAATTAAATTTCTGGTTGCTTTACAACTTGCAAAATATCTGAAAAGATTCAAGAGTAATTAAGCATACCTAACTCACTTACCAACCTTGAAAAGGTAGATTCATCCAGTAGCTTGGTAAATATATCTACAAGCTGTTTTTCATTTGGAACAAAATGTAGTTCCACAGTACCATTCATTACATGTTCTCTTATGAAGTGGTACTTGATGTCTATGTGCTTTGTTCTTGAATATTGTACTGGATTTTCAGTGATGGCAATTGCACTTGTGTTATCACAGAAAATAGGAATTCTTTCCACTTGCAGACCATAGTCTATCAATTGGTTTTTCATCCATAAAATTTGTGCATAGCAACTGCCAGCAGCAATGTATTCAGCTTCTGATGTAGAAGTAGAAAATGAATTTTGCTTTTTACTGAACCAGGACACAAGCTTGTTTCCTAGAAATTGACAGGTTCCTGTTGTACTTTTTCTATCAATTCTATAACCTGCATAATCTGCATCTGAATAACCAGTTAGATCAAAACCAGAATCTCTAGGGTATAAAATGCCAAGTTTTGGTGTACCTTTGAGATATCCGAAAATTCTTTTAATAGCAATTAAATGAGATTCTCTAGGATCAGCCTGAAATCTAGCACAAAGATATGTAGCAAACATTATATCTGACCTACTAGCTGTTAAGTATAGAAGTGAGCCAACCATGTCTCTGTAACTTGAAATATCCACAGACTTTTCAGTAGTGTTTAATTCAAGTTTAGTTGCAGTGGCCATGGGAGTTTTTGCAGATGTGCAATACATTAGTTCAAACTTCTTTAAAAGATCATAAATATATTTAGTTTGACTAATGAATATTCCATCACTAACTTGCTTAACTTGCAAACCAAGAAAGTAAGTTGGTTCTCCCATCATGTTCATTTCATACTTACTTTGCATCAATTTGGCAAACTTTTTGCAAAGTTTTTCATCTGTAGAACCAAAAATAATGTCATCTACATAAATTTGAACAAGTATGCTAGAGCCATTAACATTTCTAAAGAATAAAGTTTTGTCTACAGTACCTCTAGTGAAGTGATTCTCTAAAAGAAATTTTGACAAAGTATCATACCAGGCTCTAGGTGCTTGCTTCAATCCATAGAGTGCTTTCAAAAGATAGTATACATGATTAGGTAGATTTGGATCTTCAAAACCAAGAGGCTGACTGACATAGACTTCCTCCTCCAAATCTTCATTTAGAAAAGCACTCTTGACATCCATTTGATAGACCTTGAAATTGGCATGGGCTGCATAGGCAAAGAAGATTCTGATGGCTTCAAGTCTTGCAATAGGAGCAAAGGTTTCATCAAAATCTATTCCTTCTTATTGATAATAGCCCTTAACAACCAATCTAGCTTTGTTCCTGACTACTATGCCATTTCATCCATCTTGTTTCTGAATACCCATTTGGTGTCTATTGGATTCTTTCCTTTAGGCTTGGGTACCAGCTTCCAAACATTGTTCCTTTCAAATTGGTTTAGCTCCTCCTGCATAGCCAAAATCCAATCAGGATCCAACAAAGCTTCTTCTACCTTCTTTGGTTCTTCCTTAGATAGAAAACTGCTATATAGACATTCTTCTTGAGTTGCTCTCCTTGTTTGAACTCTATAAGATACATCACCAATGATGAGCTCAAAGGGGTGATCCTTTGTCCATTTTCTTTGTTGAGGTAGATTAGATCTAGATGAAGATGCCTCATTGTTGTCTTGATGTGAGATTGAGTTTTGATTATTAGAAACTCCCCCTGAGTTTGTGAATCTATGATTTGAGAAAGGGGAACTTTCTATAAGTGATCTATTCTGACTTTCAACTTCTTTTGATGACCCGACGGATGGTGTATTTTGAGTTCCAACGGATGAAGTTGCTTGTCTCCCGATGGATGATGCAGATTGTTTGTCGACGGATGAAGCATTTTGTAACTCGATGGATGTTGAGTTATTAACTTCATTGATTGTAGATTTTTCTTCACTATCCTTATTAGTAGTTTCTTGATCACTTTCATCATCACTGTCATCACTAACCATCTCCACATTATCAAATTTGAGGCTCTCATGGTAATCTCCATCTTGCAGTCCTTCAATCTTTTTATCATCAAACACAACATGTATTGATTCCATATCAATGTCGGTTCTTAGATTGTAGACTCTGTATGCTTTACCAACAGCATATCCAACAAAAATTCCTTCATCTGCTTTAGCATCAAACTTCCCATTCTGATCATTTCTATTCTCAAGATATAACATTTGCAGCCAAAGACATGAAGAAAATTTAGAGTTGGCTTCTTGTTCTTGAACAATTAGTAGGGATTCATGCATTTTGCTTGATTAACCAGAGAAATATTCTAAGTGTAGCATGCGGTATTTACAACTTCAGCCCAGAAGTATGTTGGCAACTTTGATTCTTCAAGCATTGTCCTTGGAAGCTTCAATAAGTGATATGTTCTTTCTTTCTACTACTCCATTTTGTTGTGGAGTTCTTGCTGCTGAAAACTCATGCATAATCCCTATTCTCTTCACAGAATTCTTGAACACAGTTCCATTGTCACTCCTGATTCTTCTAACTTAGAAATCATGATGATTGTTGACTTGCCTTATGTGATTGATGATGATTTCACTAGCCTCATCTTTAGACTTAAGGAAATATGTACAAGAGAACTTTGAGAAATCATCTACAATTACAAGGCAAAATCTTTTCCTTGAGATGGACAACACATTGACGGGTCCAAACAAATCCAGTGTGTAGAAGTTGAAAAGGTTCTTCAATTATTGAATCAAGCTTCTTTCTGAATGATGCTTTGATTTGCTTTCCCTTTTGGCAAGCATAACACAGTTCATCCTTAGAAAACTCCACTTGAGGAATACCTCTAACCAGTTCCTTCTTTACAAGCTTATTCATGGTCTTGAAGTTCAGATGGGATAGCTTATTGTGCCATATCCAACTTTTATCTTGACTTGCTTTACTGAGAAGACAAGTAACATATTCTGCATTTGATGATTTGAAGTCAGCTAAGTACACATTTCCTTTTCTCACTCCATGTGAGAACCACTTTGCTGCTCCTCTTGTTTGTCATAACACAGGCTTCTGAATTGAAGGTTACTGAATTGCCTTTATCACAAAGCTGGCTGATACTCAACAAATTGTGCTTGAGACCATCCACAAAGGCAACCTCCTCAATGATGACATTGTCTTTTGAAATCAAGCCATATCCCACAGTATAACCCTTGCTGTCATCACCAAAAGTAATACTTGGGTCAACTCTTTCCCTGAACTCTATGAGCAGGGTAGAATCTCCAGTCATGTGTCTTGAACAACCACTATCCAAGTACCACAGATTCTTTCTATTTCCCTGCACACATTAAAATCAAATCAAGTTGATTTTGGTACCCAAGTTTCCTTGGATCCTGCCTTGTTAGCTTTCTTCTTTTATTTCTTAGGGTTTGATCTCATTTGACTTGGGGATATCAGATTCATCCTTAGTCATCTGATTTGGACCTTTGAAACCATTCATCAAAACAGAATTATCATGCACATTTTGATTAACAGGAAATGGCACGCTATTTGCAAACATGTTATTCTAGTAGGGCATGCTAAATGGCATTTGAGGCATACTAAATGCAGCATAATAAGGATTAGGTGCAAATGGTATATTAGCAAATTGTGCATTCATATTCTTTGTAGACATAGCATTCATAGGCATAGAAGGCATAACACTCATGTTAGGGAAAGAAGGTGGTACAGTCATGGAAGTAGGCATGACAGTTTTGCAATTAACAGATAAATGATTAACACTTCCACACTTAACACAGATTTTTCTTGGAGCATACTTATCAGGTGTGTAATTGTTATGTTTGTTAATCCCTACTTTCCCATTTCTATTATTTTTCCTTTTAGCCTCTGTTTTAACCTCAATCTTTTCTAGTTTGTCATTCAATTGCTTGATGGACAGATGACCAACATTCACTTTCTTCTCCTTCTTCACTTGACTAGATTCTCCTGAAATAAAGTTTTTGGAAACTGATCCATATTTTTCATTTAACTTGACAAGTTGGGCTTTACTCACAGGTTTGCTCACAGCCGACAGATGAGGATTTATGTCACTCGACGGATAATCTTTTTGATTATCCGACAGATGACTCTCATTATCCGTCGAGTCTACATCTGTTAGCAATCCTTCAACCAAATTAGACTCCAGCTTCTCTTTACTCTTTTTCCAGGCTGCATCACAGAAGGACTCAATACCTTGAACTTTGGTGATTTGAGCATGGACATCTCTAGATGATTTCCATGCCTTAATCACCTCATGTTCACGATCAAGCTGCTTCTTTAAAATTTCTTCTTTATTCAAGGACTCAGTTAATTCCTCCTTAGCAATCTTACATTCTATTCTCAATTTTTCAAATTCAATAAACTGAGATTCTAGCACATTATTCCTCTCACTTAAAAACAAATTGTTTTCTTTGATTTTAGCATTTTCCTTAGTGAGGGACTTAAGTGTAACACGCAAATGATATAATTCTGTAGACATGTCATTTATTGCATCATTACACTCAGCTTTAGATAAATGTGCAAGGTTAGTGGTGATTACCTGATTACTTGAAGAACGTGTCTCTGTTTCATCAGACTTGGCCATTAGGGCTAGAATGACATAGCTGGCATCCTCATCCAGACCATTTGTTGCCCAGTCATTTTCTTGAGTAATAAAAGCCCTTTCCTTTTGTTTGAGCAACTCAAAATACTTCTGTTTATAATCCACAGGCTCAAACTTCTTCTTACTGGAATCTGACTTTCTACACCCACTGGCAAAGTGCCCTGCCAAGCCACATTTGAAACACTTGAATTTTGATTTATCCACCATGTTTCTATTTGGCTTAGCTGCTCCAAATCTCTTCTTGAACTTGAGCTTGGCAAATCTTCTGAAAAGAAATGCTAGATGTTCATTAATATCATCCATATCATCTTGACTCAAAGAATCTTCATTTTCTACTACCAGCCCCTTGCCCTTGTTTTCATAGACCTTTGAAGTAGTCTCAACAGCTTCTATCTTCATCTCCTTCTCTTTCTCTAACTCAGCAACCAGTGCAATGGACCCTCCTTTCTTTCTTCCTTTCTCCATTCTTTCATCTTGCTCTATTTCAAGCTCATAAGTCTTTAGAATGCCATACAGTCTCTCTAGTATAAACTCCTTGTATTCTTGTGAATTTCTTAGGAAGACTGCCATTGGTTTCAATTCTTTTGGAAGGGATCTCAGGAATTTGAGGTTAGAATCTTTGGTTTGGTAGACTCTTCCATGCAGCTTCAGAGCATTTAGTAGCTTTTGAAATCTACTAAATATATCAGTGAGAGTTTTACCTTCTTCATAGTGGAAATGCTCATATTGCTGAATTAGTAACTGCATCTTGTTTTCTCTAACATGTTCAGTGCCATCATAAATTATTTGAATGGTGTCCCAAACCTCCTTGGCTGTCTTGTAATTGATGATGTTGTCAAACATGTCACCATCAACTCCATTGAATAAGATATTCATGGCCTTCTTGTCTTTCCTGACTTGTTCAATATCAGGATCTGACCATTCATGCCTTGGCTTGGGAGCTGATGGCTCATTTCCAGTTGCAGCTCTCATTGGTACATGAGGACCTCTCTCTATGCAATCCACATAGGCCTCATCTTGAGAAAGTAAATGAAGATGCATCTTTGCCTTCCAGTGATGGTAATTATCTTTGTCCAGAAAAGGAATCTTGACTCCACCATCTTTCTTGTTCATCTTGCTGTTTGTTATGATCTTTAAACTCTTTGTGCTTCAAGAGCTTGCTCTGATACCAATTGTTAGTCCCTAACAATACAACAAGAATTACAGAAGGGGGGTTGAATGTAATTCTGGCTACTTTTTGAGATTAATGAAAAAAATGGTTCTAACTTAATAATATATAAGTGTTTGATTTGTAAAGTGCGGAATGAAGAGTTAGATAAATCAAAACACAAGTAATAAAAACACAAGTCTTTAAAAAACTTTCTGATGGATTTGAATGTATCCACCAGATATATATATATATATCAAGAAAACCCTGTGAAGCTTGAATAGCTCACAGCTGCTTACAAATATGAACAACTAAACTTACAGAGAAATGCTACAGGATACAACTTACAAGTGTTTCTCTGAGAATGTATTTGCTTAGTCTTGTTATTGTTCTACTTGCTACTCTTGGTTTATATATCACCAAGATTACATAGTAATAAGACAAGATAATAAAACAAAACCTATCAAGTCTAATACCATGCTGCTTCACTACCCTATTCCAGCATCTTTGAATATCTTCATAATAGCATGGAAATGGTAATGCTTCTTTGTTCTCAAAAACTCAGCTGAATAGGCTGCCACATTCCTTTTGCAAACACTCGACGCATGTGACTGTGTTGTCACTGTTAATAGATGTTTGAATTGATCATCCATCGGGTACATGATTATCATCCGTCGGGTTGCCTTGTTGATCATTCGCCGGGTAGCTTTGTTGATCATCCGTCAGGTAGCTATTTGACACTTGACTTCATTTCATTTATGCAGAATTACAAGATATCTTATATTTACAATTAATCAACCTATTCTGACATATCTAATTAAAGTCAACATGACTTATATGCTACTATAGAATCTATACAAAGGTGTTTGCAGAAATGTGCTACATGACTTATTGTTACATAAGCTACTCACTCGATGGATGTCAAATCATCATCCATCGGGACTATATTAAGTCATCCGTCGGGACTATATTTGATCATCCGTCAAGTGCTACATTTTTCACTAAGTTGAATCTACTAAGGTGTTTTGTTAATGTAATCATCAAGTTCACAACATATTCCCAACAGAGTTTTCCCGAGACTTCCGGGTTGTAAAAACGTAAAAACGGTTGAAGTCGGTTGGTTCCCGATTAACAAAATAGTTTATAAATATTCGGAAAAATAATTTATAAGATCCATAAATCATTTATAACATCATATATCAATATAGAAATTAATAGAAAAATATCACAAATATTTATATTTTATTTTGGAACTATAAAAATTAAAATACTCAAATTCTATCATATTTACACATCCAAACACAAATACCACTTAACAGATAATTCACCAAAATTCATATAATAATCACAAAATATTTATTTATTGATAAAAATAATTACGCGATATATCCCGAATATTACACAATCAGCAGCAATTGGATCTGTATCTCCTCCATTTTTACAAAGTGTGAATCTCTTGCAAATTTATCTCAGCTCACTTTGAAAGCTTCATTTTACAAGGGGAGGTCATGTCCAATTTGTTCCACACCATTTAAAGCCTTAAAAACTTGTAACACTCATTAATATTTAAATCTCTCTTGATTGTATTCAATACCTTTTGATGGGAGCTTCTAATTTTTAGAGTGATAAGAAGAACCATAGATTTATAGCTTGTTGTTTTGGTTCTTTTTATATTTGTTTCTTTAGAACTTTGTATTTGGAGTTGTAAGCAAACCTCCGGGTATTTATACTTTTGAATAAAAAGAATATTTACCCAGAACCTCGTTGTGTGTTTGATTCATTTTAATTTTGAATATTTCACTGCAATTAATTTTAGAAAATGAAGAACATACATTCACCCCCCCTGCATGTACCTTTTGGACCTAACATGTATCTTTTGAAGAACAAAACCATTTTTTTTGAAAAGTTCAAAGAATACAAGGCATAAGTGGGAAAGCAAACAGGGGAAAGTATAAAATTTCTACGATCAGATCATGGAGGAGAATACTTAAGCCTCGAGTTTAAAGGTTTCTTGAAGGAGTGTGGTATCGTATCACAGCTTACTCCTCCCAGAACGCCTCAATGGAATGAAGTTTTTAAGAGGAAAAATCGTACCTTGTTGGACATGGTGCAATTGATGATGAGTCTAGCAGATCTTCCAATAAGTTTCTGGGGTTATGCTCTAGAAACGGCTGCATATACATTAAACCGAGTTGCAACTAAATCGGTTTAAAAGACTCCATATGAGATATGGACTGAGAAACGTCACAACATGTCGTTTATGGAAGTATGGGGATGCAAAGCATTTGTGAAACTCTTGGTGTCTGATAAGCTGAGACCAAAATCGGATAAATGTTATTTTATGGGATATCCTGAAGAAACTAAATGGTATAGTTTCTATAATCCTACCGAGAACAAAGTGTTTGTTGCTCGAACCGCTGTATTTCTTGAAAGAGAGTTACTTTCCAAAAAAAATAGTGGGAGGACTATAGATCTCGATTAAGATCGAGTTGTACAAAATAACATTGAACCAGAGTTGGAAAGTGGGCAGGAAGTACAACAAGATGTTCCTGCTCCGGAACCACAGGTTATTCGTAGATCTAGTAGGGCTTGTCATGAGCCAGAGAGATATTATGGATTTCTCTTGACTCAAGATGATGATATAATGTTTATAGATAATGATGAGCCTCTTACCTACCAATAAGCTATGAACAGTCCAGACTCCGAGAGATGGCTAGAGGCCATGAAATCCAAAATGGAATCCATGTATCAAAATAAAGTATGGACTTTAGTTGATCCATCTAAAGGGGTAAAACCTATAGGGTGCAAGTGGGTTTTTAAGAAGAAAACTGACATGGATGGTAAAGTACAGACCTATACAGCGCGTCTAGTGGCAAAAGGTTTCAAACAAATTCATGGTATAGACTATGATAAGACCTTTTCACCAGTTGCTATAGTCAAGTCCATCGGGATTTTGCTAGCAGTAGTTGCTTACTATGACTATGAGATTTGGAAAATGGATGTCAAAACCGCTTCCTTAAATGGGAGTATTGAGGAGGATGTATACATGATACAACCTGAGGGTTTTATCGATCCCAAGTTTACTAAGATGGTTTGTAAGTTGCTTCGATCTATTTATGGATTGAAGCAAGCCTCAAGGAGATGGAATCGTCATTTTGATAAAACAGTCAAAGAATTTGGCTTTATTCAAAATGAAGATGAACCATGTGTTTAAAAGAAGGTTAGTGGGAGCCATGTGGCATTCCTAGTACTATATGTAGATGACATATTACTAATAGGGAATGACATACCTTCTCTACAGGCTGTTAAGACTTGGTTGGGAAATAGTTTCTCGATGAAGGACTTAGGCGATGTTACCTATATATTAGGGATCAAGATCTATAGAGATATATTAAGGAAATTAATTGGCCTAAGTCAGAGTACATACATTGACAAAGTATTGCATCATTTTGGGATGCAAGAGGCAAAAAGAGGATATGTCCCAATGTTTCATGGGATATTGATCTCAAATGAAAACTGCCCTAAATCATTAGATGATAAGGGCCGTACGAGCAAAGTTCCATATGCTTCGGCAATTGGATCTATAATGTATGCGATGATATGTACTCGTCCTGATGTTTTGTATGCCTTGAGCATGACGAGCAGATACCAGTCTAATACAGGTGAGGGTCACTGGACAGCTGTCAAGAATATTCTTAAGTACTTGAAGAGGACTAAAGATTCATTCTTGGTGTATGGAGGAGATGAGAAGCTGGTTGTAAATGGTTACACTGATGCCAGCTTCCAGACAGACAGAGACGATTTAGTATCTTGGTCAGGTTTTGCCTTAATGGAGGTGTTGTAAGATGGAAGAGTTCAAAGCAAGAGATAATAGCTGATTCTACAATGAAACTTGAGTATATTTCTGCCAGTGAAGCAGCCAAGGAGGCTGTTTGGATACGGAAATTCATAACGGTACTTGGTGTGGTTCCATCGATCACAGATCCAGTTGATCTTTATTGTGATAATAATAAAGTCATCGCGCAGGATAAATAACCAAGGTCCCATTCTAGGGCAAAGCATATACTTAGGAGATATCACCTTCTTCGAAAGATTAATGAAAGAGGAGATATACATATATGTAAAGTGCATACTGATGATTATGTTACAGACCCACTGACTAAGGCTTTATCGCAGAAAAAGCACGAAGGTCATACTAGTTCCATGGTATTAGATATATGGGTGATTGGCTCTAGCGTAAGTGGGGGATTGTTAGTGTGTGCCCTAAAGACAACACTATTATGATTATGTTATGAGACATTTGGATTATTAATTATGATTCTATGGATTATTCTTTATTAATTTGTTATATCTTTATTTTCTATGATAAAATGTTAGATTAGAAAAGGTCCATGAAATATGATATGTAAATCTATATCTCTAAGTACATGACTTAGAAATGAGATTATGAGAATAGTATTGATATTCCTAAAGATCCCTACTCAAGTATTATTGTTAAGGGACGATAATAAATACATTGAGGCTAGTGTGTTTGTTGACTGATGATCACATCTCTTGATCATAGGTATTGTGATACTAAAGTCAAAACACAGGCACATGTATTAGATACATGGTGCTGGATTGACCCGTTGTGAGATACTACATGTTTAAAGTGTCATAAGTTAATCTCACAGTGAAAATGATGTATTGGTCCTGAGACCTGAAATTTTTATATTTCTATACGAGAATTAATATACTTTGATACTATTGAAAGTCATTATTGACCGGGTAAAAATAAAATAGATATTGGGTATATTATGAATCGTATGAGAAATATGAATGATCTAGATGGGATTTAGCCCTCCTATATTAAAGGAGTGATATTATTGGCCTCTTGATTGAGTAAGACTATAAAATGCATGGTCGTGCTCAAAAACTGATTTGTTTAATAGTTTACTAAATGATCAAGGAAAGAAGGATTAAACGTTAACAGAGGATGACACAATGCATGCCTCGAGTTTGATCTATAATATAAGGCTACAGGGATTATATTACATTGTACATTATTTGCGAAAGGTTTAACTGAATCATCAATTATTATTTCTACTTGGGGAGCAATGATGTATTACTAGATGCCACTTATTGTTTATAATTTTATTATTAGAAAATAAAATTATTTCAAATGTAATAATAACTTAAAGGGTCACTCATAAAGAACGTTTAAAACGGAATTTTATTTAAATTATGAATTTAAATATTTTATTATTATTAATCCAAATTTAATTATTAAATTAATTAAGTGAGACTTGATTAATTGTATATATATTAGAATTCGAATTTATAATAATATAAACCCAAAATCAGAATAGGTTTTTTTAGAAGCCCATTAAGATTAGGGCCTCCTCTCTCCCCTATATATACATTTAGATGTATATTTTTAGGAGTAGAAGTTTAATTACATTTTTAGAGAAAACCCTAACAACTCTACATCTTAGAGAGGCTATAGAGAGAGAGAGAGAGAGAGAGAGAGAGAGAAAGAAAGAGGCAACCAAATCGGCTAGTACCGGCTCCGGTGATCTTTGGATGATAAGGACGTTCGTGTGGATACCTTGGAGAGCAGATCTTCGAAAGGAGGGTTGCTGTGTTGGTTCATCAAGATCAGAACATCCATTACAATCAGAAGGAAAACTTTATTAAGGTAAACATCCATTCTCCATAATTATCCAGTCATTATACATAGATCCTGCGGTAGGGATTCTAAAGTTTTTTATTTTTCCGTTGCGTTTTATTGCTTGAATCCCTAACAAGAACCACTAAAATGTCCTTCACAATTTTAGCTAAAATCAGAAATTGGTTCTTATGATTCTTCCACCACGTTAGTATTGAAAAATCCTCATCTAACTCATAATTATAAGAAAAAAACTCTCTAGTCATACTAAAAGAAGATATAGGTGTAGAAGACGTAGTGGAAATTCTACACTTCATTTTTTAGTTAGGATACCCATCTTTTTATTATTGAACCTACTAGATTGACTAGTTTTAGGTGGTATAACATTCTGAGTTTTGGAAGTATATACATCTGAAGATGATTTAATAAGTCTAATTTACATAAAGCCCATGATTATATGAAACTCCTAACATCATGTAATAATGTTCTAACATATTTTCTAAACCTTCTTTTCTAACACCGGGATCAAGAAGATATGTAACACTATAAATAATAGGAAATTCGCTAAAGTATTCTATCCACTTACTTTTCATATCAACAAGAATGTCACCAAAATGAGAATCTATCTTAAATTCTTTTAAAGTAGTGACAATATTAACACACTCAACAATAACATGATGTAAATTTGGTTCATAAAAATAAGAAAAAATCTTAGTACCATGTGCATAACACTCAAACAAATAACGTACCTTAATGCCAACGTTGTTGAGCAAGATTGAAGTTGTATGTACAACTCAACAATACTGTTTTGGATAACTCAACATAGAATAAGGACTTTGAAATAATCTATATTTCACTAGAATCAGTACCTATTCTTTATTGGGCATATACACAAAGGTTTTGGTAGCTGCAGTGAAGAAGACGGCAACAGTGATCCGTATGAAGTTCATTAATATGTTCAGGCATCGGAGGAATAAGGTTGGAGTCATTCGAAAAAGTTATCAGAATTAGTGTGAAGACCTCAAGGATTCCTAGTGAAGTGGGTTATATTTGGTAGAAGACTTAGCAGTGGTTTGTACGGGTATAATACGAAGGCCTGAGAGCGGAACTAGTCGTCTGTGAACCCGACCCTTGCACTAGACGTCAGTGATCCATGAAAGGAAATAGAGTATTGTTTTTAGAAATACCGTTAAGTGATTTTTGTACTCGAGAAGACTGGAAATATTTTAAAGTACGAAACTCGGAGATTAGAAGGTTTGAAGATACAGAGGACTATAGTCCGAGGATTTACAGGATTTATTTATTCAAAACTAATTTTTTATTAAATAAATAAATCAAAATCAATTGATTTATTTATTTAATTTTACATCAACAATTAATTTTGAATAAATAAATTAATTTGATTTTTTATTTAAATGAATATATGGAATTAAATTCATTTATTTATTTAAGTTAAAATCAACATTTGTTTTTTATTTTCTCAACT
Organism: Apium graveolens; assembly: GCF_009905375.1. Taxonomy (NCBI): domain Eukaryota; kingdom Viridiplantae; phylum Streptophyta; class Magnoliopsida; order Apiales; family Apiaceae; genus Apium; species Apium graveolens. Next base: position 51,953 of record NW_027419166.1, read on the forward strand.
CGAGTTCAGGACTCTTGCATGCATGGACTCATTCGGGTGTTGTTTGTTTATTAATTAAACAAAAACAAACCAAAAGGAATGAATAGAGAGATTGCAAAGAAAAGAAATCAAATGGCAGCTTGTCTTTGTTCACTTGCATACATTCCACGTGGGACCCGCCTAGGAAGCTACTACTTCGGTGAACAAGTAAAGGAAAAGAAACCAGTACAACTGTGTTTACATAGTAATAAAAGAAGAATGGCAGGTCTAACTTTGTGATTTAAGTGCAGTAAAGGGAAGCGTGTGGTCTTCAAACCACATGACACTACACAGGTTGTTGTTGTGCTGCAGCACGTGATACACCCTTCCATGCTGCCTGCGTGACTAGGAGTTTAGTATAAAAACAATCTAATAGCCGCGTACAAAGGCAAAAATAGTACAAGCAGGAGAGGTCGCAACTAAGTGATCAACAAATTAAACTAAGTGTTGTATAGGGAATAAATCAATAGGAAGAAGTCGCAAGTAACTCTTGCAGGAGAAACTAAGTGATGTACCACTACTACAACTGAGTCGCAAGTAAAATGATACAACTCAAATCTTCTAAGGCAATTGAGTCCAAGTGAGTCGCAGGTAAGTCAGCATGGTGAGCAAAATATTGGTTAAGTAAAAGAAGCGACCATGTACATGTTGAGGTCACAAAAAACTTGCAAATCAGGAAAAAAAACCAAGTCATGTACAAGGTATAGTATGAGTTGCAAGTAAATGTACTCAAATCCTCTAAGACAATTTATTTCCCCGGTCGCAAGTAAATTAAAGTGAAGTTTCAGGGTTGCAAGTAAATGTTTTTGCAAGCTGTATTGATTTAAATTACTTGGTCTTGGTGCTACCACGTGTCTCCTTCTCTCTCCAGCCTACCACTCTATATAATCAATCAACAGCAATTGAATTTGTATCTCTCTATTTTTACAATAGTGTGGAGCTCTTGAAAAATAAATGTTACGTCCCGAAGTATCGTAGAAGGGGGGGTTGAATACGATAATCACTAAATTAAAAATTCTTTCAAATCTTTAGCGGATAAAATATTTAGTGCTCGGTTAGTGGTTTCGATTTCTTGAGAGTAATAGTGTTTGGTACGATAAAACTAGGAACACAAGATATTCGTGGAAATATATATTCGTATATAAATCCTTGAGGGTGTTGCTACACTCCGATAAATAAATTAACCGGATATAATCTAAGAATAATAAAGTTCCTAGCTTCTACAAAGATTTACAAATCAAATCCTATACAATAATCTAGATTTAGTTTGTACTAAGATTTAACAACTGGGTAACGATTATAATGCCCCTAAGAATATACAAGGGTTAAATCGGGCATTATAACGTTACTCCGGTGATAAGTTAAACGGATATTCAAGTAGCTTGAACTCCTTTGTAAATCTCTGCTATACCATTTTCATTACTCTCTTGGGAGAGAAGATGAACAGAAAATAAAATGAATGGCTCTTTTTCTTCTGCTGCAAAGTGTAGACTTTATCCAATAAAATATGTGGCTGAGGTTGAGTGTTTCTGTGGCGACAAGCTTTATCTTTTCTGTGGCGACAGGAGCTCTGTGGTGACAGGAGCTCTGTGGCGACAAGCTGATCCAGGAGAGAGGAGAATCTTTTTATCTATTATTCTAACTCCCCTGTGGCGACCACAGGGGGTACTAGTATACTTGTACTTAACAAAAACTAACTCCTACTCCTGTGTGGCGACAGGTAATAACCAGTACATGCAAATGTACTTGGTTAACCAAAATCTAACTTTCCTTTTTCATTTCCCTTTTTTTGATTTTCTTTTTTTTCTTTTTTCTTTTTGTTTTCCTTTTTTGTTTTCTTTTTTTGTTTTCTTTCTCTTTTTCTATTTTCTTTTTCTTTTCTTTTTGTTTTTTTTCTTTTTCCTTTTTTTGTTTTCTTTTTCTTTTTAAGTTTAAATTATAATTAAATTAATTTATAAAATAAACTTAAATATAACTTATATAGATAAACTAATTTAGATTTATAAAATAAACTTATTTAAAGTTTATAAGATAAATCATTTTAAGTTTATTAAATAAATTATATTAAAGTCCATTAAATAATTTATTTAATTTAATAATTAAACTTTGAGCTTCGCCGGTCCTCTGAGCTGTTTAGCTGTATACCCCGTGCACCTCTTCTCGTACTTTAACAGATAAACGTTCAATCCAAGTACGTTCCTCAACTTAACAATCCTTCTATAAATAATACCCAGATTTCTTTCACGAGCTGTTGACGCCTAGTGCAACTGGTCTGGTTCACAGACGACTAACCCCGATTCAGGTCTTCATATTATAGCCTTGATTACGTTGTTAAGCTTGCCTCAACTTTATTGCTTCAAATACTGACTGTCAATAAACAACTGTACTTTCACTGGAATCCTTTCTGGTACTTTAGACAACGTCTTCATTAACCTCTGTCTATACCCTGTCTTCAATTCTTCAGATTCCTATGCTTCAAACACTATTTATCTTCAATCAATGCCAATACACTGAAATCTTCCGGTAGCACTTGATACTAAATCTTCAACCTTTCTGAGACCCTGAAAGTCTTTAACCTTTGTTCTTCACTGAGGCATGATCATATTAATGAATTTTTTCAGTGACATGTAGACAGACTTCAGGCTTTCTTCTAATATTTTGATTCTTTATATTTGCCTTGTCTTCATTCTTCCTGATTTCTTGTGTAAACATAGTATTATTAACCTGTTTAGTTCTAGTATTGTTATTGTGTTGAGTTATCACGTAACTGTTCATACAGCTACGTAGTCTCACCAACAATCTCCCCCTATTTGATTGTTAAACTTAACAAACAAATTAAATAGAGAGGACAACTCAACTAACAACTAGAAAAAGTAATGTACCAGGACTTGTAAATAATGCTACTAGTTTTCTGGATCAAATACTGCATTTCCAGATTTCTTGAGTTTCTGAAATGAAAGATGCTTGTTCCTCTTGCACTGAACTGATCTTCAAGTAGTTTCATCTTCATTTCCTTGGTTCTTCAAATCTCTGCCAGATAATACTTCTCAGTCCTGAAGTAATCATCAGCAGTTTCTTTTGTACAACCACATTTCCTGTTGAGAAGCGCATATATCTCTTGCTTCTCCCCCTATGAGAATCAACTGCTTAAAGACGATCACCTTCGTCTACCACCTCTCCCGTACAATAGGATCCGCAGATAAGAACTAATGGTACTCCCCTTTTGGAAAACAGCTTCTCCCCCTATGAAGAATAGTGATGAACCAAACCACTTCTTCTGATATTGTGTGATGTACATGTGCTTACCTTTTTCTTTCCTCTTGCTATTTCTCCCCCTTAGTTGAGGAATCCTCCAAACTATTATATAAGCTTTTATCTCCCCCTTAGAGAAGGAATGTATGTTGTTGTTCTGAAGGAGTTCTCATATGTTACTTGGTTGGAAAAGAAATAACAAGTCAAGGTCTGATCAACCATGTCCCGTTAAATGCTGCAAGAATTCCTACACGGTTGATCATCATGTTCACCAATCTTCCCAACTCCTTATACCTCCCAAATGTGAGATCACCAAGTGTTACCAATTGTGAGCTCCCAAAGGTCCCGAAGTATTCTAATCCAATCTGTAAATGTTAGGTTCCTAAGAGTTAAGTTCCAATCATAAACAGAATCGAGACCCGAAGTATCAAGAACCATGTTTAGGGATATGGAATGGGATATGGTGTTTCTGTCTTTCTTCCTCACTGTGAGTGTGTGATTCTGTTTCGTGTACCTCACAAGTGTTTCACTCTTCTCTCCACTCGTGTTTACACTCATTCTCACAAGTGTATCACTCCTCTCATAGCTCCAAAATCCAGTTGTACCTGCAAGGAAAATCACCTTAGCCATCCTTAAGGAGGTCATAGGTGGTGCAATGGGAGTTCGCAAATCCCCATCCTTGTTAGACTCGTCAGATGAATCTGAGTCATAATCTACAAGTTGCTAGTTTCCCTTTTAGGGTTCCAGATTTGAACTTTGGGAAGGTAAACAATGATCCAAAGAATTTAGCATAAAGATCAAAGTTCCCTTCTAATGTCTGTGAAGACATTTCCTTGTGACTCATCAGGTAATATCTGAATCATTGTCAACAAGTTGCCAATCTGCACCTATGTCAGATCCACTATCCGCAGATGCATCCAAGTTTATTAGTCCTGGGGAGGTAGACACTGACCACTGACATATGGCTATTGGATCAGTATCCTCTCCTAACACCTATAAAGGCAATTGGTCCATTAAAGAACCTTGAACAATCGAATCTGACCTTAAAATGGTCGAAACTCTTATTTCTGTCAACTCATCCTTTGTGTGTATAACTATCCTTGTGAATCAAGAATTGTTTATGTTTGAGGTGGTGACACTACATCGGATGCCCTGGCCGACAGGCGAATTTCAATAGACGCACCCGGTTGAGAGGATGAATCTAGTTACTGTTTTAGTGCCTTTTCAGCCATTACATCTTTTTGAGAAGATGTATGTGGGCTAGCAGTTGTCTCGATTTAAATACTACTCATCTTTGTGGGAGACAGAGCTGCTGGGTTGACTTCAGAACCTTCCTTATGTGGTGCACTAAGGCACTTTCTCCCTCACGCTCATTCATACTTCATTTTAGTGGTAAGAGAGTGTTGGTTGGTTCTGTTTCTGTATTTGTCTTTACAGTCTGGGATAGAAGTTGTGGGTTTTCAACCTCATGACTATCAATGAAAGAATGCCATTGGAGGCTGAGCCTGCATCACAGAGCATATGGCAATATAGAGATAAAATGCACTTAAGATCTATAATGACTGAAAATTATGCATTTAATCTTTTGAGAGAAATGATGTACAATAGTGATTTCACAAAGATTTTAATGAAATAAGAAATCACCAATGTAGAAAGAAGTTTGATTTTTCTCTTAAAACTGTTTGAGTGCACAAGTCTGTTTTTATTCCTAAAAAGATAAATGATTTAATAAGACACAGACTGATGACCTAGTAGTATTAAGAGGAGAAAAAAAGATTTTGTCTTTCAACATGGATGAGTTTTTGTAAAAGCATTGATCACTTAGGGTAAAGTCTAAGCAATTCTCATTCATGTCAAAAGCTCCATAATCAATCTTTATAAAATTATTACCAACAATATTGTTTATTAATAAATAATCTTAAAAAGAAGGACTATGCTGCTGATTTTAAATTATAGTGAATCGTTCAGATATAGCAACTCATATAAATTCACTAGAACATAAAATCTCACAGTTATCTGCAATAAAATATTAACAATATATCATTGACTGATACTTGTTAAGTACTTTAGATACCAATAATTATGTTGCATCCTATTTTAAATATTAAAATAAGATATCAATGAATTAAATACCAATTATCTATCAAAAAGACATCAGCATTCAATTTCATATATCATACAATTATTAACTCATAACAACTGTAATATCTCAAATAATATTGGTTCGATAAATAAAACAACATTAACCAACATTGACTTGTTTACAATCTTAGAAAAATATTCTAAGTTCCATATACTTTGATCCATTGAGTATTGCATCTATTATCAAAGTGTTTAGGAATTTGCAAATAAGTATAAAAATTATTCTAGGTGAACAACATATGGTTATTACTAATAAAGCAAAATCTTCATTGACCATAGTTGTACTTCAAGAGATATTTTTATACTTTTTATATTAGTATATGTGACTGAGGATAAACATTGATTACTTAGAGAAGTTCTAAGTAATGTCACAAATACTAATACTCCACAATTAGTTCATAGTTAAACTCTTAACTAAATATCATTAACTGATATAAGTCAAGAAATCACACAACTAATCATGCTACAATCAATATACTAGATATCAATTGTTGACAGTTTTAGCTATAATCAATCATGCTGCTTATTTATTTTAAGTTAGTTTGAATTATGGAGCAAATGAAATCATTGAATTGCTTCAATTTCCATAATCCAAACTACCCAAAATAAATATTAAATAAATAAATACTAAATATCTATGAATTAGATACTAGCACCTAAATATTTATAATTATCCTTGAATAATCACCAAAAGGATATATGACTTATATACATGGCAATCACCCTCTGGATAATTAGTAACTTTAGAAATACTTTATAAGCATATAAAATATTGAGAATTTTATACACATAACTTAGAAAATACTTCAACTTTCAATATCAGTGATTTAGAAATAAGCATTGATTACTTAGAACAAAAATTCTAAATAATATCACTAATACTAAAAGTATCATAATTATTCGTACATGATACAAATAACTATGTTGTATATTATTTTAATATACTTCAAATTATGAGACTGATATGGAATGGAATTGTCTACAGTCATAATTTAAATCAATTAAAATAATATTCAAACTTAATGTTATAATACTTAACTACCACAAATGTATATGACATTGTAATCATGATAATCAAGATAGTAGCACTAAGTACGAGGTACTGGATTACTGATAAATTCATAAGTCCTTTAAATATTGAAGATTTAATACTTGTGAACTTATATTAAGAATTCCTTACAGATGGGATTTCTAACTAATATGCAATAAATGATATCCCACACTTACAAACCAGTCTTGAAAAATTAACTTTATCAAGTGATTTAATAAATGTTCCTGTCAGAAACTCTTTAACTAAAAGACATGCTCTCAAATTAAATGATACCTGGTGTGAAGGTGCCTTGTCATAGAGTGTTCACAGAGTTGTTGGATTTGAGGTTGTTTCTCATCATAACAAGAAATCAATCTTCTTCCACGAAGTTGACAGCTTCCTGAGATGCTTCTCATGTCACTCAAGTTGACAGCTTCAGAGATGCCTCTCCTGTCTTTCTTACAACCTGCATATTCTATATCTCTATAGCCAAACATGTTAAGCATAATATCTTTAGGGTACTTTACTCCAAGAGTTGATAGTCCCTTAAGATATCTAATAATATTGTTAATAGCTATAAGATTGGATTCTCTAGGATCCACTTGGAACCTTACACTTTGGCATCTTGAGAACATTACATGTTGTCTATTAGCATTTGAGTAAAGAGTGAGCTCGTCATACCTCTATAGCTTGTCATTATACCTGAGTTGCACTGATCAAGCTTTAGTGGTTTCTGTTGGTAAGTAGTCTTGGCATGTTCAGAATCTTCCAAATTTTGCATCTTCAAAAGATCCTTAACTTACTTGTATTGCCATCATCCTTTTGGTTTACTTGTGCTCCTAAAAGAATTGTTCTTTTGGCTTGCTTGAGCTCCTAAAAGAATTATCCTAATGGCTTGCTTGAAGTAATTCCAAAAAGAATGGTAACCTTTCAAATACGCTCCTCCATACCTATTTTGCAATTACTTAGCAAATAATCTTGCACAAATCTTTGTTAGTAGACCAACATATAACATTATCATTATATCAGAGCAGAGCACATATATAACATAATGTTTGTGCCTAGTGATACGAGAGTTATTAATATGACGACTCTACTATTTCATATTTAACTACAACTTCAGTTAGAGTGCCATACCATGTCCTTGACGATTGCTCGAGTAGTATACTAGTTCATACCAACCTGAAGTGAGATTGTGAAAAAGAGATATACATTGACTTCCTCTTTTGACTCACCAACCAGGACTACACTTGTACACATCTACTAGAGTCCAAATCCAAGTGTAATGTGCATCAGGTGCCTGATATGTCGTAATATCCTCAAGTCTTGTCACTGGTGCTATCTGTTAGATACTGCTTCCTGATAATAACCTAGCATCCAGTTTGGCCTTGTCCCTCGTAACAATGTCATCGTCATCCAGTTTGTCTTATGGTTATCCTTGTACCAATTACAATATTGTCATTTGGTTTGGATACCAGCTTCCCTACAATCTGCTTGCTGACTGATTGAGTTCATCTTGTTTTGCAATCACCCAATCAATCCGGATCTATCAGAGCTTCTGTAACTTTCTGAGTTTCTTCGTCAGATAGAAAACTTGAGAATTAATCATTCATACTCAGTAGCCCTGCTAATCATTACTCCACCATCTGGATCACTTAAGAACTAGACTTTGGGAATAGACTTGATATCAAAACCTTTGTCTTAGCAGATATGTTCTTGTTGTGTCCTCTGAATTTTCAATGTGGTGTTGTATCTGACTAGTTGATCCTTTTATTGCTCCCCTTAAGCTGTTGCTGGGATTTCTTGAAAATCCTTACCCTTGCTGACTGGCTTCATTAAAATAATGAGTTGTATTATACATTGCCATTTCACTGCTTGGATATGAATCATCAATACCATTAATTTCTCCTTTAACAGCTTGGAGCATGGAGTTGTTGAACTGTGCACTTAGACATTCTATCACCTTCTGTTGATCAACCACAAATACCCTGTAGGTTGTAGACTCCACTGAGTAGCCATGAAGAATATCCTCACATTGTAGAACGTTCTCTCCAAACACTTTCAGGTTATCCAGTGTTTGCTTTTATCGGCCATTAACTCATTAGTGGTCTTCATGTATACACCCAGATCAAGGTTTGATCTTACTTGTTGCAAACTGTTTTGACTGCTCCAGCCCTTTGGTATTTAAAAGGTCTTGATTAGCTTGATATTTCCCTTGTAGCTTTAATCAAGTTCCGATTCTTCCTTTGTACCACTCCATTCTGACACGGAGCTCCCAGTGCTGAATATGTCTCAAAGTATTCTTGATGTTACAGATATTAATCAGAACTGCTCCTTAAATTCAGTCCCATTATCTAATCACAAGATCATTTCTTTTATAGTTACTTCCAGCTTGATCTTCTTTGATGTGATCAATCACCATATGTGATGTCTTGTCTTGAGAACGCACAAACAACAACTTTGTTTCATAAGAGTAGTCAACCACCATCACTAAGGTATGTCTTTGCTTTGATGTGATATTGTCTTCGACTCCTCTTTCTGACATGCCTCATATCTATCGTCTTCTGACTTCCAGATGAGGCAGTCCTCTCACTAACCCTTTTTCACAAAAGAGTTCCTTGAGTTGATGTTCAAGGGTGAGAGTTTCCAATGCCATAGCTAAACTTCTGTCAGATGAAGCTTTATAGTAGTATCCATTGACTTCACCTTTCCTGAGATTCCAGTCTATCCATGAGCATATCCTTTCCTTACTCTAAGAAGAGCAAGCTTCTCAATCTTCCTGCTTCAGATGAGACACTAATCCTTCATTGAATTGATATTTTGTTCTTTGATGCAGAACTGTCTGATAAGAGGATCTGTGCCTTGATTCTCTAGCAAGAAGTTGCTTCAATTGTTATCAATGACTCCAATAATTAGTTGTTATCATGATAGCAATTGTTGAATCCATGATGACATCCCTTTTCTACATAGCTTGTCCCGTAATTAAAACCTTTGCTGTCATCTCCAAAGATTATTGACAGAATAGCTTTTGTCAATCACATTTGATTGTGAGGCTCTTTCTTTGATCGCATGCCTTGAGTATCAAATAGCAAGAATACATATGAATCAAATAACCTGTTACGTCCTGCACTCACGAATTGATTAACAGTTTTTGGTACCCAACTTATCAGTTTGGGTCTAGATGGATTAGAGATATTATTATAAACATACATAACAACAGCTGCAACCTTATCATGCTAATTCTTATCTTTGACTGACCATTTTCTCCATTTTAATACCCTTGACAGATTTGTCTCTAGGCTAGGGGAAAATATTTCCAACCATACATAAGGAGGACTAGCAGTCATTGCCCTATTGTAATCCTAAACATGCGTTTTCTATAATTAATGCAAGTACTAAGAGATGCATTCATGGCATAAATATAAGAAATCATTGTATTAAGAATACATGGCATTCACTCAGAAATATTACACATAAGAATTAAGCAAGATAGGCATGATATGGAACAAACAGAATTAACAAATGAATCACTAATTCTATCTAGTCCAATCCTGTTGATGTATCTCATCTAGCTATCTCAATCCAAATATAAACTAACACCTTAACAAACAATTCAGATTAAAAGAATAAATCACATTGTAATAGGATACAGGAGATAAGCATAAACAAATGTCTTATATGCTGGAAAATATCTATCTCACTATATCAATTAATCATGTTCAACAAATATTCAAACACATATTTAAGATCATCTAAAGTAACATGCACAAGTTAAACATCAATCCTAGTTACCAGAAAATAATCTAGTAAACTAGTTCAGCATTATCTATGTGTGATGCTATCATGCTTGTGCGAGTGTTAAACATTTAAACACTAAGATCTTATCATGCATTGAATATTGAGAACAAAGTATTGCAGTGGTTCAAGAATTTGAAACCTGAGATATGTGAGTTGGACCATCTTCAGAGATTGCTATGAAAGCAAGATATTCATTATTCTCGTCATCTGATCCATCCCAACTCTTTCCCGTGCACTATAAGTTTTGACTGGCTGCTTCCCTAAGAAAACATTCCACCTTTGTCTCAGCTCTTCAACTGAATCCCTACTTATCCTTGTTTGTCAAGCTTCTTATTCTGTTGTAGCAAAACCCCTAATAGTTACTAGACACATATTGCTTGTCAAACCTGTAGCTATCAAATCTTGTTTATGTCCCATTCTCAGTCTTGTAATCACCCCTTGAACTGAATCTGTAAGAATCTCTGTTGCGGAATAGATAGGCTTCATCCTTGGATATAGCTTATGTACTCCTTGTGAATCTGATGCGACTAAACTTCCCTGACAAGTGAAATACTGCCCTGACGTCCAGTCCCTCAAGTACTTCTACCTGAGCTTCTTCTGATTCAGCTATCAGTAACTCTTACATTCGGTCCTGAGGTTCCAATTTTACTGCATGTAACTTAGATATTTGTAAGTCCCCACTATTCTCTCTGACCTCCACAATTCCTGTTCTCTCTGACCTCCACAACTCCTGTTCTCTCTGATCTCATTGATTCCCGAATAAATGTAGCATTGGTACAAACCACTGTGTGACTGTATAATCTGGAATCATAGAGTTGTCTTAAAATCTCCGAGAAAAACTGTACCCGTAAAAATTTCATTCTATTCCTGCGTCTGAAAACCCAGTGGTATCCTATGGAGTAAGCCTTTGAGGAAGTTCCACGATTTTTGTCTGTAGGTCTTGAAATCAATTTTATCGGAGTAAGAAAACCATTATCTTCAATTTCCTTGTTCGGGAATTTTCCGTCTGAATAGCACATGGTCTTCGTTTTCTTCAAAAGATTAAAATCCTCTTTAAAAGCCCGGAGGAATCCTGAGTCTACCAATCCTTGAGTACCCTTATTTTAATATTTAAGAGAAATTTAAATTTCCAGTATTTTTAATTTTCTTAAATTTAAATTTAAATCCTTGAATTAAATTAATCAAAAATAAATATTTACATAAAATATAAATTTCAAGAATTTCGAATTTTTTTTAAAAATTAAATAAAATGTAAATTATTATTTTAAAAAAAAATTAAGAAATTTAAATTTTATAGAAAAATAAATAAATCAGAAATAAAAAGTTAATTAAGGGTTAAAAAAAATTGAAGTGAAATGTCTCTGGCGATTAGTACATTCATGTGGTCGCAAGAGAGTTCTATTGCGATTAGACCTTCGCGTTGTGGTGTGGCGACAAGCTGTTCCATGCAAGTATTTTCAGTGGCGACAAACTGTTCTAGGCAAGTTCTGTGGCGATAAAAAGAGACGTCACAAACAAATGCGGCCTAATTCTTGCCGCGCGTCTCCTGCACTAACACCCTGGTTGCCGGTTGATTTTCGCGCGTGGCACCTTGTTTTCCGCGTGTGGTGTACCAACATGTATTTTATTGAAAATACATGTAGTGGTCCAGGGAGGTGCCATTTTGAACTCAGGAAATGGTATATGTTTCCTTAATTTAATTACAGAGCTGCCAAGGTCAACTAAACAAAAAATGGCACCCTTTTAAATGCAAATAGCCGAAAACCAATCTGGCAACAAACTGACTTGGAAATGTACCAAAAAATTAATAATTTATATTAATAATTTTATTTACTAAAATTTAAATAATAAATTTATTTAAGTTAAATTTATAAATTAAATTTATTTAAATTGAGTTCATAAAATAAACTTATTCAAGTTTAAATAATAAACCCATTTAAATTAAATTTATAAAATAAATTTACTAAATAAAATTTATAAAATAAATTTATATAAAATCAAATTAATAAAATAAATTTATTTAAGGATCCTGATTTGTGTATCAATCAGTCAACTCTGATACCAATTGTTAGGTCCCGAAGTATCGTAGAAGGGGGGTTGAATACGATAATCACTAAATTAAAATTTTTTTCGAATCTTTAGCGGATAAAATATATAGTGCTCGGTTAGTGGTTTCGAGTTCTTGAGAGTAATAGTGTTTCGTACGATAAAACAAGGAACACAAGATATTCGGGGAAATATATATTCGTATATAAATCCTCGAGGGTGTTGCTACACTCCGGTAAATAAATTAACCGGCTACAATCTAAGAATAATAAAGTTCCTAGCTTCTACAAAGATTTATAAATCAAATCCTATACAATAATCTACATTTAGTTTGTACTAGGATTTAATTACTGGGTAACGATTATAATGCCCCTAAGAATATACAAGGGTTAAATCGGGCATTATAACGTTACTTCGATTAGAAGTTAAACGTATATTCAAGTAGCTTGAACTCCTCTGTAAATCTCCGCTGCCATTTTCATTACTCTCTTGGGAGAGAAGATGAACAGAAAATAAAATGAATGGCTCTTTTTCTTCTGCTGCAAAGTGTAGACTTTATCCAATAAAATATGTGGTTGAGGTTGAGTGTTTCTGTGGCGACAAGCTTTATCTTTTATGTGGCGACAGAAGCTCTGTGGCGACAAGCTGATCCAGGAGAGAGGAGAATCTTTTTATCTATTATTCTAACTCCCCCGTGGCGACCATAAGGGGGTACTAGTATACTTGTACTTAACAAAAAACTAACTCCTACTCCTGTGTGGCGACAGGTAATAACCAGTACATGCAAATGTACACTTTCCTTTTTCATTTCCCTTTTTTTGATTTTCTTTTTTTTCTTTTTTCTTTTTGTTTTCCTTTTTTGTTTTCTTTTTTTATTTTCTTTTTCTTTTTCTTTTTCTTTTTCTTTTTCTTTCTCTTTTTCTATTTTCTTTTTCTTTTCTTTTTTCTTTTCTTTTTGTTTTTTTTCTTTTTCCTTTTTTTTGTTTTCTTTTTCTTTTTAAGTTTAAATTGTAATTAAATTAATTTATAAAATAAACTTAAATATAACTTATATAAATAAACTAATTTAGATTTATAAAATAAACTTATTTAGAGTTTATAAGATAAATCATTTTAAGTTTATTAAATAAATTATATTAAAGTCCATTAAATAATTTATTTAATTTAACAATTAAACTTTGAGCTTCGCCAGTCTCCTGAGCTGTTTAGTTGTATACCCCGTGCACTTCTTCTCGTACTTTAACAGATAAACGTTCAATCCAAGTACGTTCCTCAACTTAACAATCCTTCTATAAATAATACTCAGATTTCTTTCACGAGCTGTTGACGCCTAGTGCAACTGGTCTGGTTCACAGATGACTAACCCCGATTCAGGTCTTCGTATTATAGCCTTGATTACATTGTTAAGCTTGCCTAAACTTTATTGCTTCAAACACTGACTGTCAATAAACAACTGTACTTTCACTAGAATCCTTTATGGTAATTTAGACAATGTCTTCATTAACCTCTGTCTATACCCTGTATTCAATTCTTCAGATTCCTATGCTTCGAACACTGTTTATCTTCAATCAATGCCAATACACTGAAATCTTCCGGTAGCACTTGTATACTGAATCTTCAACCTTTCTGAGACCTTGAAAGTCTTTAACCTTTGTTCTTCACTGAGGCATGATCATATTAATGAACTTCTTTCAGTGACCTGTAGACAGACTTCAGGCTTTCTTCTAATCTTTTGATTCTTTGTATTTGCCTTGTCTTCATTCTTCCTGATTTTTTGTGTAAACGTAGTGTTATTAACCTGTCTTATTCTAGTGTTGTTATTGTGTTGAGTTATCACGTAACTGTTCATACGGCTACGTAGTCTCACCAACAATAAACTCAACACTTCTTGAAAGCTTAATTTGACACGGAGAGGTCATGTCCAATGTGTTCCACGCCATTTAAAGCCTTACAAACTTGTAACCCTCATTATTAAAAGCTCTCTTGATTGTATTTAATACCTTTTGATAAGGGCTTTAGATATTTATAGTGATAAAAAGAACCCTAGATTTATAGCTTGTTGCTTTGTTTTTTTTTATATTTGTAGCTTCAAATCTTTGTATTTGGAGTTGTAAACAAACCTCCGGGTATTTATACTTTTGAATAAAAAGAATATTTACCCAGAATCTCTGTGTGTTTATTTTATTTTAGTTTTGATATTCCACTGTAATTAATTTAAGAAAATAAAAAATATACATTTACCCCCTCTGTATGTACCTTTTGGACCTAACAATTGGTATCAGAGCTTGTTGATCGATATACTGATCTGGTCCGTTAGATTAGTAAGTTTGGTTGTTGATGTTGGTTGTACGGAGTCTGGGAGTGCTTCTGGTGTGTAGATCTTATTTTAGATTTATTGGTTTTGACTTGACAGGTTTGGTATTTGTTAGGGAAAAACACGCGCTAATAATTCACGCAAGTATACGCGTTCGCAAATAATATAAAATCTTTTCTAGTTCATTCCCACAGAGACTGAATTTGTTAACTTATGTAATTTATGCACCTATGCACCGATGATATGGCTATTATCCAATACTAAGAAGATAACAATTTTGGGTTGTTTATACTACAAATTATACTAATGATTATACTAATGATTATACTAAGAGAATAAAGATTGTTGTGAATTATATGAGACAAACATGGGATTCTAACTTCATTAAATACTTCATTCAATAGCCTTATTGTTCTTAACCTTAGCATGCAATGATGATGACACTAATCATATAACACGAAACTGCTAATCGCCAACTGTTGTTGCACGAAGAACATACTAACAGATATCCACAAAAGAGATGGAAGTTTAATAGACACCAATTACATTGAGACCCTACATGTCTGTAGAATTTGACAACCTAAAGGTTTAAAGCACAAGTTATCTATCATGATTACACAGGGCAAGTAAGATGGGTAAAATTACCTATGAATCATGCATAACAATAACACATGAACCTATGCTAGCATGGCAAGTTCTAAATCCTTAAATTCACTGTCGCTTCATTAAGAATTAACACGCTATCTTACAAGTTCGCGACTCTTATAAGACGAATAAGCACAACCAATACTAGGCTATCATACAATCACCACACACTAAGGCATACAAACAATTTAACTAAAAAAATCCATAAATAAATCCGCTAGAACCCCACGATAACGATTAGCCCATAATCAGACTCATCATTAACGTGTGTTCCGATGAAAGCATGGTATAATAAATATAGTCTTTATAACGAATTAATAAAACCAGGTACGAAACAAGAGCAAGGTTCACAAAATAACAAGACTAGCATCCAAGTTACAACTTAGAACAAAGATTCACAAGTAAAAACAAGATCTTCTTCGTCTTCATTGAATCCGTGCTAAAACGGTCTTCTTACGGCTCTCTTTGCGCTCTGGTACGTCTCTCTATTAAAAACGACATTATTTGAATATATATAGCAGCCCTAAACAATCTGGAAGTCTTTCCTTTTAGAATCAAAGTAGAAACAAGATTCTTGAATTCGGCACAGGCGCGGTCGCGCGCTATCACAGCGTGGGTGCACTGTCTTTCTGGAACCCCGGCGCGGTTGCGCGCTATCACAGCGCGGGCGCGCCGTCCTTCTGGGAAAAACTCAGATTTCATCTTTTTCCTGCTGCTTCGAGCTGGCTTTCCAAGAGCTTTTATTCCAACAAAACCTGGACACCAAATTAGCACCAAAATAATGCTAATTCACCTGATTACCTAGATAATGCCTGAAATGCAAAAACACTAGAAAACACGTTAAAACACTTAACAACTTGAGTGCAAATGCATCAATTCAAAACTTATTAGAGAATAATAAAGTGTCATAAATTCCACTCAACAATATTATTTACTGACTGGGTTATCGTATTTTGAGGCGGTATATTACAATTTTTTTTAGATCTGAAAAGATGAGTTCTCAGAAGGTCAGTAGTATTAAGGTTCCTCAGTTAGATAAGTCGAGATATAATCTATGGAAAAAGAAAATGCTTTTATATACACGGGCATCAAATCCAGATTATATGAGGGTATAAAGAGAAGGAAGACATGTGCCGATGAAGGATCATCCGGAGTTGCCTAATATAAGGATGACATGTCCTGAAGCAGAATTGAGTGATAGTGACAAAGAACTGATAGCTCTGGATGAAGGCCGACAACTTATTTTGGTGGATTTGATGGATGATGACAAAGAACTGATTCTTAGTCCCCTTTCTGTCCTTGATCTCTAACTCAAACTCCTGAAGTAAGAGAACCCATCGAATCAGTCTTGGCTTCGAGTCCTTCTTCGAGATGAGATATCGAATTACAGTGTGATCAGTGAAAACTGTCACCTTCGTCCCAAGGAGATATGATCGAAATTTCTCAAAAACATAAACGATAGCCAAAAGTTCTTTCTCAGTAGTGGTGTAATTCAGTTGAGCACCATTAAGAGTCTTACTAGCATAGTAGACTACATGAAATATGTTGTTCTTGCATTGCCCAAGAACTACTCTAACTGCGTAGTCGCTTGTATCGCACATCATTTCAAATAGTTCAGACCAATCAGGTGCAGTTATGACATGTGTCGTAATCAAGCTCTTCTTCAATATCTCAAAAGCATCAAGGCACTCATCATTAAAATTGAAAGGAACGTCTTTCTCTAACAAATTGCACAACGGCTTCGAAATCTTAGAAAAGTCTTTGATGAAACGCCTATAGAAACCCGCATGACCAAGAAAACTGCGAATTCCCCTAACAGATATAGGTGGAGGAAGATTTTTTATCACCCTCACCTTGGCTTTGTCCACCTCAAGACCCTTGCTAGAAACCTTGTGCCCAAGAATGGTGCCTTGGCGCACCATAAAATGACATTTCTCCCAATTAAGAACCAAGTTGGTCTCAACGCACCTTTTCAATATTAAACCCAGATTATGCAAGCATTTATCATAAGAAGTTCCAAAGACTGAAAAATCATCCATGAACACTTCTAAGTTATTCCCAATCATGTCAGAGAAGATAACCATCATACATCTCTGAAAAGTGTCTAGCGCTCCACATAGCCCAAAAGAAACTCTGCGGAATATGAAAGTGCCAAACGAACATGTGAAAGTACTCTTTTCTTGATCCTCTGGAGTGATACAAATCTAATTATAACCTGAGTAGCCATCCAAAAGACAATAGTAATCATGCCCAGCCAATCTATCAAGCATCTGATCAATGAAAGGAAGAGGGAAGTGATCTTTCCTTGTGGCTTTGTTCAACTTCCTATCATCCATGCAAACTCTCCACCCTGTGACTGTTCATGTCGGAATAAGCTCATTCTTCTCATTAGCCACCACAGTGATACCACCTTTCTTTGGCACACACTGAACCAGGCTCACCCATGAACTGTCAGAAATAGGATAGATAATTCCTGCATCTAGCCATTTGAGAATTTCCTTCTTCACAACCTCTTTCATGATCGGATTTAGCCTTCTCTGTTGCTCAACAGTAGGCTTGCTTCTTTCCTCTAGCAGAATTTTATGCATACAATAAGAAGGGCTAATTCCCTTGATATATGCTATAGTCCAACCAATTGCCGATTTGAACTCTCTAAGAATCCTCAACAGCTTTTCCTCATCAGTACCTGAAAGGTCAGATGCAATAATAACATGCAAAGTAGATGCTTCACCTAAAAATGCATACCTCAAGTGCTCAGGTAAAGGCTTAAGCTCAAGAGTAGGAGCTTCCTCAATAGATGGCTTGAGGTGTTTCGGAGAACTTTTCAATTCCTCTAATCCAAGAGATTCAAAAGGCATGTCCATCTTTCGCTTCCAAGGAGAAACATTCAAATATTGCAAGTGCTCATCACCCTCGTCATCTTCACTATCAGAATTCCCCAGTAAGTCCTTCTCTAACGCATCAGACCTTAGAAAACGATCGAGCTCAGAATTAACCACAGTATCGACCATTTCCACCTTAAAAGACTCCTCATTTTATATAGGAAATTTTATGGCATAGAACACATTAAAAGTCATATCCTGATCCATCACTCGCATGGTAAGCTCACCTTTCTGCACATATATCAAGGTTCAGCCAATCGCCAAGAAAGGTCTTCCCAAGATTATGGAAATATTCTTATCCTCCTCGAAATCAAGAATTATAAAATCAGCAGGGAAAATGAGTTTATCCACCTTGACCAATACATCCTTCACAATACCTCACGGATATGTAATAGAACGATCGGCCAACTGTAAAGTCATATATGTAGGCTTTGGATCATGCAAGTCCAGCTTTTTGAAGATTAACAGTGGCATCAAATTGATGCTAGCTCCCAAGTCGCATAGACATTTATCAAACGACACATTTCCAATGGTGCAAGGAATAGTGAAGCTTCCAGGATCTTTAAGCTTCGGAGGCAATTTCTGTTGCAGCACAACACTGTATTCCTTCGTGAGAGCAACGGTCTCTAATTCATCAAGCTTCACCTTCCTAGGGAGAATACCTTTCATAAATTTGGCATAACTAGGCATTTGCTTAAGAGCTTCAGTGAAAGGTATGTTGATGTGAAGTTTCTTGAACACCTCCAGAAACTTCGCAAACTGCTTATCCAGTTTCTTCTTTTACAACCCCTTAGGAAAAGGAGGTGGAGGATAGATTTGTTTCTCCCATGTATTACTCTCAGGAGGAGTGTGCTCAACAGTAGTCTTCCTTGGTTCCACTTCGGCTTCCTTCTGCTCTTCTTCTTCATCAGCCTCTACTTCAGCAATTGGAGTTTTAGCTACTTCAGGATTCGCAACCGTACCAGATCTCAATGTAATTACCTTAACATGCTCTTGAGCTTCCTTCTTGCCTGACACTTCAGTATCGCTTGGAAGCGTGCCAGGTTGGCGATTAAGTAAGGCATTCGCAATTTGCCCAACTTGATTTTCCAAGGTCTTAATAGAGACAGCTTGGCTCTTGCACATGAGTCTCAACTCCTCTAATTCAGATTTTTCGTTAGCTTAAGGTAGTTGCTGAAGTTGAAGTTGTTGCTTCGGGGCATATTGCGATTGCTGAAAACCAGGAGGATTATATTGCCTTGCTGTATATGGCTGATAAGATTGTTGCACCGTATTCTGACTGTTGCTCCAACTGAAGTTAGGATGATTGCGGTTGGTCGGATGATAAGTGGTTGGATCTTGTTGTTTTAACCTCTGAAAGTTGCTCACAAATTGAGTTGATTCGCTAGAAATAGCACACTTCTCAGTTTCATGTGCTCCCGCACAAAGTTCACAAACACTGGTAATCTGATTAACTCCATAATTGGCCAAAGAGTCCACTTTCATCGTCAAAGCTTGTAGTTGAGCAGTTATAGCAGTAGCTTGATCCACTTCCAGAATTCCTGCTACTTTCCCTTGCAGCATTCTTTGCGTAGTATTCTGGTATTCATTGGCTGCCATTAGCTCAATCAACTCGTAAGCTTCATTATAGATTTTATCCCATAAGGCTCCACCAGATGCTGCATCAAGCATATGTCTAGAATGTGCACCTAGAACATTGTAGAAATAGTTTATGATCATCCAATCAGGCATGTCGTGGTGTGGGCACTTCCTTAGCATCTTCTTATAGCGATCACAAACCTCATACAAAGATTCACCAGTTTGCTGAGCAAACTATGTAAGAGCATTCCTGATTGCAGCAGTCTTCGCCATAGGAAAGAATTTAGTGAGAAAATTTTGAGCAAGATCCTCCCATTTGGTGATAGACCCCGTTGGTAGAGAATGTAACCAACACTTCGCTTTGTCCCTCAAAGAGAATGGGAATAGTCGCAGCTTAATGGCATCTTCAGACACATCGTTGAACTTGAAAGTGTCACAGATCTCGATGAAATCCCTAATGTGCATGTTTGGGTCTTCAGTAGGATTACCCCCAAACTGAACTGAGTTCTGTATGATCTGAATCGTGCTCGACTGGATCTCAAAAGAGTTAGCCTTGATGGCTCGCCTGATGATGCTTGATTGAAGGCCATTGATCTTCGACTTAGAAAAGTCCATCAAAGCCTTAGAATTATATGCTTGCTCCTCCATCTCTAATAAAGGCGGTTCTTCGATTTTCTCTTCTTCAGCTACTTTCTCTTCATCCTCAAAAACTTCCCTACGTTCAACTACTACTTTTTCCTCGTGTTTTTCCAGAGAATCTCTGTTAGAGGTGTTCCAGAAATGTCTGCGATCGAGTAAATAGCTCTACGAACGAATGGATCGCCTTGGAACCCGTGAACGCGTTTGCATAAACGATCGCTAGATTACCTGAAAGACAACAAGAAAGAAAAAGTATGTAAGTAACAATGTCCGATCCATTGAACTCTAACGATCACTGATGACAAATACATAAACTATTAGTTAACACTGCAGTCCCCGGCAGCGGCGCCAAAAACTTGTTAGGGAAAAACACGCGCTAATAATTCACGCAAGTATACGCGTTCGCAAGTAATATAGAATCTTTTCTAGTTCATTCCCACAGAGAATGAATTGATTAACTTATGTAATTTATGCACCTATGCACCGATGATATGGCTATTATCCAATGTTAAGACAATAACAATTTTGGGTTGTTTATACAACGAATTATACTAATGATTATACTAATGATTATACTAAGAGAGTAAAGATTGTTATGAATTATATGAGACAAACATGGGATTCTAACTTCATTAAATACTTCATTCAATAGCCTTATTATTTTTAACCTTAGCATGCAATGGTGATGACACTAATCAGATAACACGAAACTGCTAATCGCCAACTATCGTTGTACGAAGAACATACTAACAGACATCCACAAAAGAGATAGAAGCTGAATAAACACCAATTACATTGAGACCCTACATGTCTGTAGAATTTGACAACCTAAAGGTTTAAAGCACAAGTTATCTATCATGATTACACAGGGCAAGTAAGATGGGTAAAATTACCTACGAATAATGCATAAAAATAACACAAGAACCTATGCTGGATGTCAAGTTCTAAATCCTTAAATTCACTGTCGCTTCATTAAGAATTAACACGATATCTTACAAGTTCGCGACTCTTATAAGACGAATAAATACAACCAATACTAGGCTATCATAAAATCACCACACACTAAGGCATACAAATAATTTAACTAAAGAAATCCATAAATAAATCCGCTAGAACCCAACGATAACGATTAGCCCATAATCGGACTCATCATCAACTTGGGTTCTGATGGATGCATGGTATAATAAACGTAGTCTTTATAATGAATTAATAAAACCAGGTATGAAACAAGAGTAAGGTTCACAAAATAAGAAGACTACCATCCAAGTTACAACTTAGAACAAAGATTCACAAGTAAAAACAAGATCTTCTTCGTCTTCATTGAATCCGTGCTAAAACGGTCTTCTTACGGCTCTCTTTGCGCTCTGGTACGTCTCTCTATTAAAAACAACCTTATTTGAATATATATAGCAGCCCTAAACAATCTGGAAGTCTTCCCTTTTAGAATCAAAGTAAAAACAGGATTCTTGAATTTGGCATTGGCACGGCCGCACGCTATCACAGCGCGGGCGCGCTGTCTTTCTGGAACCCCGGCGCGGCCGCGCGCTATCACAGCACGGGTGCGCCATCCTTCTGGGAAAAACTCAGATTTCATCTTTTTCCTGCTACTTTGAGCTGGCTTTCCACGAGCTTTTATTCCAATAACACCTGGACACCAAATTAGCACCAAAACAATGCTAATTGACCTGATTACCTAGATAATGCCCGAAATGCAAAAACAGTAGAAAACACGTTAAAACACTTAACAACTTGAGTGTAAATGCATCAATTCGAAGCTTATTAGAGCATAATAAAGTGTCATAAATGCCACTCAACAATATTATTTACTGGCTGGGTTATCGTATTTTGAGGTGGTATATTACAATTTTTTTTAGATCTGAAAAGATGAGTTCTTAGAAGGTCAGTAGTATTAAGGTTCCTCAGTTAGATAAGTCGAGATATAATCTATGGAAAAAGAAAATGCTTTTATATATACGGGCATCAAATCCAGAGTATATGAGGGTATAAAGAGAAGGAAGACATGTGCCGATGAAGGATCATCCGGAGTTGCCTAATATAAGGATGACATGTCCTGAAGCAGAATTGAGTGCTCGTGACAAAGAACTGATAGCTCTGGATGAAGGACGACAACTTATTTTGGTGGATTTGATGGATGATGACACGAGTCACCAAATTATGGTTTGTGAGAGTGCCAAAACATGTGAGAGACCATAGAACTGCTTATGGAAGGAACTGAAGATGTCAACCAGAATTAACTAGATATCTTGACTTCACAATATGAGGCTTTTAAGTCCTTACTTGGAGAAAGTATCACTCAAGTCTTTGAAAGATTGAGCAAACTGTTAAATAAATGAAGTATTCATGGCAAGACTTATCCTCAGAGAGAAGTCAATAGGAACTTTTTTCTAGTCATACCTCACCACTTGTAGAATAGGGTTTCATCTGTTCGTGAACGAGTTGATTTTGAGACAATGACACTTGAGAAGTTATATGGTAAATTGAAGACACATAAGATGGAGTAAGAACAAAGGAAGATCATCTATGGTGGTGGTACTGTTAATAGCAAGAATGCTGAACTACTCAAGACAACTGCTCTTGTAGCCAGTAGATTCAAAGAGCTTGACATTACTGCTGAAAAGCCTAAGTCTGAAGTTGAAACGCTCTTTGGAGCTGAGATTGATGATGAAAACCACTCTGGGAATCCAAGTGACTACTACACCACTGAGGAGCTACTAAGCATGGAAGATCTTACTATGGCCAACTTAGTTGGGATGTTCAGTAACATCAGGTTTAGAAGAAAGCAAGGCTTTAGGGGTTCTGGAAGCAGCAACCGTGGTCAGAGGTCAAGTTCATATTCTGGATCAGGTTATAAGATAGGGATGGTAGACTGAAGCAATTTCAGATGCTATAATTGTGATGAGGTTGGGCACTTTGCCACTGAATGTAGGAAGTCCCAAAAAGCAAGGGATAAAGGAAAAGTTTATTAGAAGGACTCAGGCAACTCAAGGAAGTATTCGGTGAATTCTTACATAACTGAGGGGAAAATCTAGGATGACACTGACGATGAAGAAGAACAATAAGTAAATTTTGCATTGATGGTAGAATCTTCATCTCAGGTAAAATTTCCAACTATTCATGCTTTACCTCCAGATAACTTGTGTGAGAATGAACACTGTGTCGCCTTCAGGCAGAATGTCCCGGTGTATGGAAATGTTGTTTCTCATCACGATCTTAAGGCACGATGCAATACAAAGGAATGCGTTGAACAACATGATGCCATAAAAGAAGTGTTTAGAAATGTTAGTACTACACTAAGATTTACTCTGCTAGATATCGAAGACCTTAAAGTAGAATTAAAGAAAATTAAAGATGAAAATAATAATTTAGTTCTAGATAGGGTTAGTGTTGAGAATCTTAAGTAAACCAATAAATATTTAGAGCTTAAGATTATTGAGCACCTTGAGAAAGAGGAAGAGCTTAAGAACAAGAATGCAGAACTAGAAACTAAATTGCATGCATTTACTGATTCTGTAGTTTTTGCTAAGAAGCTCATAGCTGATCAAGTAGTAGGTGGAAAGGTTGACGAACTTAGAAAATCTTCTAAGAAACGAGTAGTTGAAAATGACCCTGTAGAGAAAGTTGTTAATCCCCCTAGTACACCTCATGTTCTTAAGGAAGCTAAGAAGCCTCTGTTTAAGAAAGCTATTGTTGAGCCCTTTGATGAAGATAATCTTTATATTCATCATGATATGCTTGTTGAGGATCTCGAGCTCTCAAGGAGATAAAAGGCAAAGAAACCTATGTCTCTTTCTAGTGACTCTAATTTATCTTTTACCGGACTAGGTTTTACTTCCAAGACTAAGAAGAATAGAAGTAGAAATGGCAGGATAGGAACTAATGGCCGTAGGAAGTTATGTAATAACTGTGGTTCTGTTGGTCACCTTACTCATGCTTGTAGATAGGTTAAAGTAGAAAATGTTAAAAATGCTTATGTGCATAACATGCCTAAAGTTTCTAAGTATGATAAGTCTGTTTGCATGCCATGTGTAGTATCTTTCATGCACACTTATCTTGATTCCACACACTCACAAAACACATCTCATAATAATGATAAGCATGCTAGTAAGAACACTGGTAGATTAAAGACTGTAAGCCCTCCTAAAGCTAGGAAAGTGGCACTTGTCACCAAGCCCAAGAGCAAGTTTGTCGGTGCTTCTGAAAGTGACAAGGAAACAGTCAATGATAAAGAAAAAATTGTTAAGCCTGTCAATTATGTTAAGAGAAATGTTATATATTCAAATGCTTCTAAGTCTTCTGGACCCAACTTAGTTTGGGTACCAAAGAAAACTTAATCATCTTTGTTTTCAGGGCATTAAGCAGAAGAAGGTCATGTAGATTCTAGACAGTGGATGTTCAAGGCATATGACTGGAGATAGAGCCCTGCTATCAAAGGTGGTTAAGAAAGCTGGCCCAGTGGTTACTTTTGGAGATGGCAGTAAAGGTTACACTACAGGATATGGCTTTTGGAAATTGGCAATGTCATAATTGAAGAAATCTCTCTGGTTGAAGGTCTTATGCATAATCTCCTCAGTATCAGTCAATTATGTGATAAAGGATGCAAAGTTTTATTCAAGAAGAAGAAGTGTTTGATCTCTAATCAGAAAAATGAAAAGCTGACTCTCAATGGAGTTAGAAAGGGTGATTTTTTCATAGCTAACTGAATTATGCAGGTGGTCAAGTAATGTGCTTCTACAATAAAGCTTCTTCAGATGAAATTTGGTTATGGCATAAGAAGCTCTCCCACTTGAACTTCAAGACCATGAATTCTTTGGTTAAGAGGAAATTGGTGAGAGGATTGTCCGAGATAGAATTCAGTCCTGATGGACTTTATGAAGCATGTGAGAAAGGAAAGTCAAAGAGGGCATCACACAAGAAGAAGACAATGACTGACATCACTGAACCACTATAAATCCTTCATATGAAATCCAAAATGGAATCCATGTATCAAAATAAAGTATGGACTTTAGTTGATCCATCTGAAGGGGTAAAACCTATAGGGTGCAAGTGGGTTTTCAAGAAGAAAACTGACATGGATGGTAAAGTACAGACCTATAAAGCGCGTCTAGTGGCAAAAGGTTTCAAATAAATTCATGGTATAGACTATGATAAGACCATTTCACCAGTTGCTATAGTCAAGTCCATCAGGATTTTTCTAGCAGTAGTTGCTTACTATGACTATGAGATTTGGAAAATGGATGTTAAAACCGCTTCCTTAAATGGGAGTCTTGAGGAGGATGTATACATGATACAACCTGGGGGTTTTGTCGATCCCAAGTTTACTAAGATGGTATGTAAGTTGCTTCGATCTATTTATGGATTAAAGCAAGCCTCAAGGAGATGAAATCGTCGTTTTGATGAAACAATCAAAGAATTTGGCTTTATTCAAAATGAAGATGAATCATGTGTTTACAAGAAGGTTAGTGGGTGCCATGTGGCATTCCTAGTACTATATGTAGATGACATATTACTAATAGGGAATGACATACCTTCTCTATAGGCTGTTAAGACTTGGTTGGGAAATAGTTTCTCGATGAAGGACTTAGGCGATGTTAACTATATATTAGGGATCAAGATCTATAGAGATAGATTAAGGAAATTAATCGTCCTAAGTCAGAGTACATACATTGACAAAGTATTGCATCATTTTGGGATGCAAGAGGCAAAAAGAGGATATGTCCCAATATCTCATAGGATATTGATCTCAAAAGAAAACTGCCCTAAATCATTAGATGATAAGGGTCGTATGAGCAAAGTTCCATATACTTCGGCAATTGGATCTATAATGTATGCGATAATATGTACTCATCCTGATGTTTTGTATGCCTTGAGCATGACGAGCAGATACCAGTCTAATCCAGGTGAGGGTCACTGGACAGCTGTCAAGAATATTCTTAAGTACTTGAAGAGGACTAAAGATTCATTCTTGGTGTATGGAGGAGATGAGAAGCTGGTTGTAAATGGTTACACTGATGCCAGCTTCCAGACAGACAGAGACGATTTAGTATCTTGGTCAGGTTTTGTGTTTTGCCTTAATGGAGGTGTTGTAAGCTGGAAGAGTGTAACACCCCCAAATCCGGGGTCGGGGATCCGGGTTATCACGAGTTCCATTTCCCTTAATAACACTTAATCTTAATAAACAATCAACTACTGCGTACTGTGACCCCACAATATACACACACACCACAAGTTATAGTCTCAGAGATGAATACCAAAAATAACACAAGTCGTTTTATTCCACAATTATAAGCCATTACACCTCAAAAGTGTTCTGAATAAATTTACATTTCTTTGCCATTATTACAATTCATATAGATACATAAGTCTGGGACATCAGAAGTTGAAAGCCTAGCCTATTGGTAATTCCTACCTCAGCTACAGCGACATCAACGCCTACAGGAAACTGCAGATTGTTTCCTATCCGCTCGCAAATTGGGAGCTTGGTCCTGTTCATCTTATCTATCTGTTGTTGTGTGATGAGAGAAGAAAGCAAGGGTGAGCAACAAGCCCACCGAAATAATATGTATAATAATTAACAATATATGACCATTCTCATAGTACTCATGAAAGTCTTGGTCAAGAAGAAATGAACCAAGTTGATATCTTAACGCGACTAAGTCGCAAAATATTCAGTATATATATACATATATACTTTTCACAATCTTTGAAATCCTCTGACATGTATACTATACACAGAGTTCCAGTTTATAACTGTATAAAAATATCGTTGCAAGGTGATCTCATATATCTAACCTTGTCTCAATGTTTTTGTGAAAATCTTTGTCATGCATAAGATAATCATTAACCAGATATAAGTTGAAAAGACGAAGTTACAAGATACTCCAATATACTTATATCTTTTCCGAATACTACTTCAACTACCACCATTCAAGGTATAATCAGTTTCAAAAGTTCATCACATAGATGAGACTACAAGAAAAGACTTGGATAGATTCAATCTTTGAAATATCATTATAAATAATGAAGTTACGAGATACTTCATTAAGTCCTGATATATATATACACATATATATATACATTTCATACACTCCTTGAAAACCTCTGTTATGAAAATTATAAACAGAGTTGCAATATCCAATGAATTTTGGAAAGGAGAAAACCTTGGCATAAACCTGATATCTTGCTGATCAGGCAAAGATACCAATAAGTAACATTTTCTACTAGTAGACGGACGAATTCCCCACTGGTCATCACCCTGGTCGCAATAGGACCTTATGCTGGACTACCACTCAGCCACTTACGCATTTGATGGACTCCCACTGAGCCACTTACACTTTCATGGACGCCCACTGAGCCCATGTTGCTTATGCCGACTCAAATAGATGGACTTACTTCCCGAACGTTGGGTAAGTAATCAATTCATTTACCAAAACCGCAACCTTGTTGCGAATATAAAATACACCACAGAGCCGGATCCCTCTGGTTTTGAGCGAGTATTTAAATCCCCTTTAAAAGGAAGATCTTAAATATATAAAAAATGAGTTTTGTGATCCGCTCTAATTTTTAAAAATCATTTTAAAGCCTCGAAAACACTTTAAAGAGTGTTTGGAGTAATGCTGATTTAATAAAGTAAAATTAATCCCAATATATTAGAAAATATCTGAATATTATTATTTAAATAATATTCCCATAAAGAATAATCTTTATACAAATAATTGAAGTAGAAGTTGTAAAACTTATACTTGAAATGAGTATTAAATAACCAACGATATACTTATACGAAAGTACTATCTTTATTTTAATAATCAAAAATAAGTTTGATTATCGACACCTATTCTTTAATAAAATAAAGAATATATTTCAGTAAATAATCGGAGTCCTAGGTCCTCAAATGGATATTCAAATAATATTCATTAAATAATATAAACTGAGTCATAAGTCCCCGAATGAATATTCAAATAATATTCAGTTAATAAAATAAACTGAGTCATAAGCCCTCGAATGAATATTCGAAATAATATTCATTAAATAAAATAAAAGGAGTCATAAGCCCTCGAATGAATATTCGAATAATATTTAATAAAAAAAGAGTCATAAGCCCCCGAATGAATATTCGAAATAATATTCATTAAATAAAATAAAAGGAGTCATAAGCCCCTGAATGAATATTCGAAATAATATTCATTAAATAAAATAAAAGGAGTCACAAGCCCCCGAATGAATATTCGAAATAATATTCATTAAATAATATAAAGTTATTGAATAAACCTTATTCGATTAATAGTTTTGAAAACTAAATCAATATATATATATATAAATATATATATAATATAGTCGG
This sequence comes from Apium graveolens, assembly GCF_009905375.1. NCBI lineage: Eukaryota > Viridiplantae > Streptophyta > Magnoliopsida > Apiales > Apiaceae > Apium > Apium graveolens. Next base: position 80,653 of record NW_027419166.1, read on the forward strand.
GAACATCTACTCCCAGTTTTAGAAAATGGTTCACCTTTGGGTCCCCTACACTCAGGGTATACGCAACTACTGCTTATCTCTAGTATAGGTATTATGCAACTAATAAGCATTTGAACTAACAGATATATAAATCAAGAATACGAAACATGCATGCATATATATCATATCAACATGCTCCAATATATCGCAAGAATTTGCTAATAACAATCATGCACTTATCACAAGATAATGCATATACATATATACATCACAACAACAGTATAACGGGTAGAAAACTTGTCTGAGTGCTCCCGGATAGACTTAAGCTTAGAGTGGGTCCGATAACCTATGAACAACAACATAATTCGGAATTAAACCCTGGTCGCTTAAGAAACTAGACTTTAACCATTTAGAGTCCTAACGTTCGCTTTCGCGCTTAACGATTCACTTAAGTCGCTCGAGTACCCTCGGCTCCACCATTTTTAATAAATTAGCCATTAAGAGTTTTAAGGCGATTCTTTCGCGAGCACCTTACCAACTTCCTAATCCACTTTACATAAATGTTTCATACCCCAAATAGTCATTTAAAGTCCTTAACCAAGGTTTCAAAGTAAGGCGAGGGGTAATGGTTCGGTCGCGAAACGCCGTTAAATAAAACGGTCGTTTCTCCTAAACCGTACATCGGATTCAAACGAACCACATATCAAAACGAAGCTCGTAACATGAACTATCTAATAATGGCAATGGTCAAAACCTAACAGGGAGTTCTCGGGTCCTGATGTTAAGAGCAAAAACAGTTTAAAGTAAATCGGACATTACGACAGCTATATTTACGCGATTTCCCAAATTTTTACCATTCCAAATCATATCAATCCAACTACCAATCAACAACAACTAAAGATACACATCAATTCTACTGATTTCAGTCATAATAAGCTCAAAGATCTCAATCCAATCATATATTATAACATCTCCAAATTCAACTAAAATACTTAACAATTAAGCTCGAATCGTGCTTATCATTCAAATTACTACACATCCATCCAAACCATCTCCAAACTTCAACATTCAAACTTATTAATAAAGGGTGTGAAGATTTATACCTTTCTTGGAGGGTGGAAAGTTACTAGGAAGCCTTATGGAGCCTCCTACAAGCTTGATCTTTCCAAAGAAATCAAGAACACAAAGTTAGGCTTTAAAGTTTCTAAAAGTCCGATTGAAAGAACTGTAAACATTAGGGTCTTACCATGCTTATTTGGACGATACTTGTGAATAAGAGTTGTAGGCCATCTCAATACCTTTCCAACGAGCTATAGAACACAACATTTGAGTGAGAATTGAAGGAGATATGGCAGTTTGAAGTTGCTGTGTTTATTTTGGCCGAGAGCTTGATGAAGAAAGGGAAGAGCTTTTGTGTTTTTTGTGATTTGTTTTGATTTGCCTTGGTTGGTTGACTTTTGTTTTGTTTTAATCATTTTTAACCATGAAAAAAAAATTGTGTGGTTATAAATCAACCACACTTCTTTCCCTTATGTCATGCTTTGGTCATCATGTGATGTCACCCTCCACACTTGTCCTCTTCTTGTTGGTTTGATGACATCATCATCCCTAACCTCCTTGATTAACTCTTAATTGCTTGCCTAATGACCGCTGATCTGTTATACGGTTCGCTTAACTTTCGTTTTCGTTTATCGTTTGAGGGATCATACCCGGGATCTTATTACTTAGGTTTCTTTAACCTTTCTCAATACATTATATTCCTTTCATGATCCTCTCTTTTAATCCTTGAATTTAAATCCTTTTTATTCTGTTACCTTATACTCAATTCTTTTGGTATCTGGTAGATTTTCGGGAAAAATCAAAGTGTTCGAATTTGGATTCTGACGATCTTTACATACACTTATTTATCATATAGAGTACTAATAATATCCCAGAAGATCAATAAAAGAGCCCCTACATAGTGTGGCATGAAAAGTTTTCTTATTCAGCATAATCAGCAAAACACTATTCATAAGGGTTTCAAAAATTCCAAAAATTGGGGTTATTACAGTCTCCCCTCCTTAAGAGGATTCCGTCCCGGAATCAGATAGAAAATGAATAGGGATACTTTCTTAGCATTGCACTTTCTAATTCTCAAGTAAATTTTCCCACATTGTGGTTCTTCCATCAAACTCTGAATAGTTTGATAACCCTTCTCCTAAGCACTTGTTCCTTTTTCAATCTATAACCCTTCCTGGTTGCTCCATATAGGTTACGTCGTGTTGCATGTCTATGCGCTCATATGCCCTTATTTGTCTGGCATCCGAATTATACTTCCTTAATATTGATACGTGGAACACGTTATGAACTTGCTACATGTTCGGGGGTAGGGCTAGCTCATATGCTAACTTTCCAGTACGTCTTAATACCTCAAAGGGTCCAAAAATTTGTGGGCTTAGCTTTCTTTTCTTTCCGAACCTCATCCATCCTTTCCAAGGGAATACCTATAACAGCCCTAGGTCCCCTACTTCCTATTCCTTGTCCTTTCATATCAAATCAACATACTTCGTGTGCCCCTCTTGGGCTACTACCAGCCGTCCTCTAATTAAATCTATTATATCCTTGGTCCTTTGGACCACTGCTGGTCTAAGCATCTTGCGCTCTGCAACATCATCATATCATAAGGGAGATCGACATTGTCTTCCCTCAAGGATCTTATAAGGCGACATCTCGATAATGACATATGATCTATTTTCATAAGAAAACTCAATCCGCGTTAAGTGATCATTCTAAATTCATTCAAGTCTATTACACAGACTCTCATCATAGCTTCTAGCACTATGGCTTTTGCTTCTCAACACCCATTCTTTTCCAGTTTGTAGTCATTACTATCTTCCGTACATAATACTATACTGGTTACACTTTTGCTCGTTAGCGTTCTATAACCTTTTAATAACCACGTCAACCTTAGTATCACAAACGCGTTAGAATCGGAATACCACCGTACTGATACTACTTCCTTTAGCTGCTTCCATCTTCGAAAGCTTGGTCCTTCATATAGAAGTAAAAGAATTTATTGAGAGATCACTATGATCATGAACACTTGTTATATCGCATAGTTAGTACAGAAGGTGGCCAGCCTTTAGTACTTGACAAGCAATTAAACAATAGATGGTATCATACTAGGCTTCTATCACACAGATAGATAGTCATTCGGCAATACCTCCCCTTCTGGAAGGGTTGTTCTTCTCAGCTTATATGAAATGAAAAGGAGAGAAAAGAACGAACTGAAGAGAATTGTATATATATAAAATATACTGCCACAAAATATCTGGCTTGGAATCTACCTCTGAACTATAGAGGTTTGTCATAGGAGAACAAATCATATACGTATATATATCAACATCAAGTATTATCGCATCGTATTTCACATGCTTAAATATTTTTGCTATTCCGTCCATCATTCTATGGACCCATGCTCTTCCTCGAGCTTATACACAATCACCTTTGAAACTCCCTCGACATTGAAAATCGAATATGGGATCTCATTCTAGACATCATCGTTACTAGAATTCTATGCTTGCATCGCAACCTTCCTCGTATAGTCATACGACCCTCTATTGATAAGGAGGAATAAATATTCAATAGGTAAATAATCTACTTAATTAGTCTATTCAATGATAACTTATACATCACCATGACCCGATTAGTGGTACTCAATCTCAACATTCATTACAGTACAACTCTCACAGTTGTCATTGTCTCATTATTCATAGACTCATTGGAGCATTACTATGGTCTACCACTGACCTACTGTAGTCATTCATTTTCCATGAAATCTTCATATCTAACCATACAAAGTCCATACCTACCTTATCAAATTCTTCTAAGGAGTTAACATAATCACCATTCATAATTCATGAAGAACACTCCAGATCCTGGCGTACATTCATGACATAAAGCAGATAAAATTGCAGAAGAGTTTCAATCAAAGCAACGATAGCAGGTTAATACCCTTCTTAATCATATGCCTTCAATAGAAGAGTTAACTCAAAGGTTCGTTTAGTCCTTCTTGAAACATGGTCCTGGCTTATCTCAAGATAGTACCTCCTAACATAGATAGCCCGCTCATGGCGATTACACGAATTAAACCTTTACCCAACTACTATTACGGTTGAGTATTGCACAGTCATCAGAAGGAATGTCAATCTTCCGAACCGTAATACAACCTTCCCGGCTTCAACCATAATCACTGTATTCCTCTCGCACGAGCGCCTATAATTATCCTCTTACATTTAAAGTGTCGGCCACCTCTTTGACCTTTCCTGATAGTAAAATTTCCTTACAATCAATGTCATTTTAACCACCTCCAACTAAATTTTCTACCTCATTTCAATCACTGCTTATGTGAAAATGCTTTTCTTAAGTCCTGGTGAGAAGAAAAAAAATCACCATTTTTTTTCCATAAGTCATTGCCTTAGTCATTAGATGTGAACATTGCCACGATTGACTCTCAATCATACTTAGAACATCTTTTATCTTAGGCCCTAATGGCCCTGAACAATTTCGACCTTTACTGGTTCGATCCATACTTTCTCGTGGTTTAACACGTGCCCCACTTGGCATCATTATAATTACGTCATATTTCCTTTATCAACATTTTTACTCTTGAGAATTTTGAATATTACCTTTCTCCTTGTAAACCTCTAAGGTTATCTTGAATCGTTCCTCCTGTATTCCCTAGATACAGGGCATATCGAAATATCCTTTACTAATACTAGAACCATTGTCTATATGTTTCTAAAAAATTTCCCCACTGATACTTAAAGGTTGTTATTACCTTAATCCTTTCCAATTCATACTGTCAAAACTCATACTATCCCTATTAAGGGTGAAATGCCAACCTTTATGCATTCCCCTAGGATTCATTTTATGTTACCGATGTTCTATCTTAATGCCACCTTTAAAAAGGTACATGCATCCTTCCATGGATAAATCAAGTCATATATCCCTGATAAGGGTGTCTTATTCAATCATTCCCACCTCGATAGTATATGCCTAATTTCACAATAATATCTGTATTCAAAATGAGGTCAATCAATATGGCCTCCAAAAGATAACTACGGTTATCTACTTTTCTTGCTTGATTTGGTAACGATAACAAGGATGTTCTGGAAGATATTGGTCGTGTTCAACGTGAACTTCTTCTTAATAATTCTGTATTTACTTTTATTATTTATCTCAGCAATCATCTCAATGTTGGGATATCTCTCATACCTAGCGTCTCCATTCCTGGGTATCAAGCCACCGGTCTTACACTTCACATTCTTGAAGGTCACTTCCTTCATCCAATTTTCCTAATTTCTTACTTCCTTGTCTCCTCAGTCTATCCGCGTCTCAATATTTATCCTTCGAACTATCTCAAGGTTCCTCAAATCCTCCCAACTTACAGGGGATAAAATATATGTATCTCTTATTCCTTCAATCATCAACTTTAACTCATGGTGAATCACCCTCATCCGGACGATTACATACTTTTCTATTTCTATTGCTACGAGTCTTTAGGGTTTCCTCATACCTAACTCCCTTATCATTCCTCAAACTCTATTGCCTTTATATTCCTTTCCACTTCAGTTTCTTTTTATTTTCCTTTCTCTTATCATTATTTCATGAACCCACTAATCATTGACTTCAAGCATCACATCGTTCTGGGATTCTTGTCATCAGAACGAATCTTGACAACTTTTACAACTTAGCTTCATATTTCATCATACTCGTCCGCCTTTGTTCTGACTCTAAAGCTTTTACACTATCTCCATAACCTTGGGAATTACTTTCCCGAAAACAATTGACTGAACTTAATCAGTTTATTCTAACCTCTGGCTCCGTGCCTTTCTTGGTCTTTCACCAGTGGTGGCCCTTCTCTTAGGAGGGTAAGTGACAAAAATAGTCTTTTATGATTCGTCCATCATTTAGAATCTCAAATGATTCCTATATTTCCTTTAGCCAGGCTCTTGCCTCGACTGGGTCAGCTTGTTCCTTGGAACTCTAAGGGCTTAGCGACTTAAAGGTCCTGAAAGAATTTCTCACCGCATTGTTTCCTCAGGGTGGTGGTTGGGGATAATAGTCTAAGTTCTGTCTAGAAAGGTCCATAAATTTTCGTATAGGAGTACCGTCTCGGGTCTCCTTTTCCTACTTGACTTTTGTTCCTTAGTCTGAACATTCCCTCCTCCTCCCCATAATCGGGGTCCTCCTACATATTTTAAATCCTCATTTTCCACTTCATCATGTTATGGGTTTCTTCTATCTTGATGGCGACCTCCCTGACTATCACGTTCAGGGTTTGCTCTAAATCTTATCCTCAAACTAGCTTTCATCTAAGATCTCATCTTTAAGCTCTTCAACATTTGGAACCCAAATTCTGTAGGAATACCTCATTATTCCCTTATCATCTTTCTCGGTATAATCTCTTATCTATTTGTTGGCTCTCTGCCTTCATTCATCACTTTTTCTGGCACAATCTGTTCTTTTCCAATAATTCGGGTTGTATGCAATCTCAAACAGCTTTTCGGTACCGGCTCGGTTACCTTCACTTCTATTTCCATTTCTCAAAACTTCTTATAAACTCTCTCAAAGACATTATCATCTTGAGTCTCTCCTTTTTACTAAGAGCATCAGCCACCACATTGGCTTCCCCGAATGATAAAGAATCTCATAATCGTAATCCTTGATTAGCTCTAACCACCTATTTGGCGCATGTGAGCTCTTTCTGCGTGAAAATATACTAGAGCACTTATGTCTTAGGTAAATCTCGCACTTCTCTCCATACAAGTAGTGCCTCCAATCTTTAGGGCAAAACTATTGCCACGAGCCCAAGCTCATGGGTGGGGATATCGAATTTTATATTCCCTTAATTGTCTTGACGCGTACACGATTACCTTGATGTGTTGTATAAGAAGCACCTTAATTCCTTATGCGAAGCGTCACTACAGATCACAAAATCTCATTTTCCATCCGGCAATGCCATCATAGGGGCCGTCACCAATCATTGCTTCAGTTCTTAAAAGCTGTTCTCACATTTCTCTGTCCATTCGAACTTCTCAGTATTATGAGTAAGCAGCGTTAAAGGGGCTACTATCTTTACGAACTTGAACGAAGCTCCGGTAGTGCACCGACCAATCCTACCTCTAGTAGTTTCCCTAACCCTGGTTATCAATTCCTCAGTGGTCCTTTATTCATTCTTGTCAGGATCTTCCACGGGATCCTCCTCAGCAACAATCCCATCTAGGACAACATCCTCAAAACACTACATCCCTCAATATGAACATCATCCGGTCCTGCGTTTAGGACGCTCTATCGAATCCACAATCCGATCTCCAATTAGTAATAAAACATCATCGCGCTGTTGCTCCTCAACGTTCGGGTTCGGAGGTACCGCTACCATCTACGATAACGAAAAGCTTCTATCCTCGATATTTATAAGGGTTCCCATAAGGGTTTAACTGTCAGTACTACGTAGGTAGCCCGACTATGAACTTGGCAAGAGTTTCTTATTATCTTAGTGAACGTATTATCTTACGCCACATCATCTCTGAGGTTTTATAACGCTTAGCTCTGGATACCATTTCTGTAACACCCCCAAATCCGGAGTCGGGGATCGGGTTGTCACGAGTTCCATTTCCCCTTAACAACACTTAATCATTAATAAACAATCAACTACTGCGTACTGTGACCCCACAATATACACCCACACACCACAAGTATAGTCTCAGAGATGAATACCAAAAATAAACACAAGTCATTTTATTCACAATTATAACCATACACCTCAAAGGGTTTCTGAATAAATTACATTTCTTTGCCATTATTACATCATATAGATAATAAGTCCTGGTACATCAGAAGTTGAAAGCCTAGCCTATTGGTAATTCCTTACTCCAGCTACAACGGCATCAACGCCTACAGGAAACTGCAGATCGGTTTCCTATCCGCCTCGCAAATTGGGAGCTTGGTCCTGTTATCTTGTCTATCTGTTGTTGTGTGATGAGACGAAGAAAGCAAGGGTTGAGCAACAAGCCCACCGAAATAATATGTATAATACATTAACATAATCTGAGCATTTTTCATAGTAACTCATGAAAGTCTTGGTCAAGAAGAAATGAACCAAGTTGATATCTTAACGGACTAAGCTCGCAAAATATTCAGTATACTATATACATTATACTTTTTCACAATCTTTGAAATCCTCTGACATGTATACTAATTCCACAGAGTTCCAGTTTATAACTGTATAAAAATATCGTTGCAAGGTGACTCTCTATATCTAACCTATCTCAACGTTTTGTGAAATCTTTGTCATGCATAGGATAATCATTAACCAGATATAAGTTGAAAAGATGAAGTTACAAGATACTCCAATATACTTATATCCGAATACTGCTTGAACTACCACCGTTCAAGTTATAATCAGTTTCAAAAGTTCATCACCCAGATGAGACTACAAGATAAGACTTGAATAGATTCAATCCTTGAAATATCATTATAAATAATGAAGTTACGAGATACTTCATTAAGTCCCGATATATATATATACACCTATATATACATTTCATACACTCCTTGAAAACCTCTGTTATGAAAATTATAAACAGAGTTGCAATATCCAATGAATTTTGGAAAGGAGAAAACCTTGGCATAAACCTGATATCTTGCTGATCAGGCAAAGATACCAATAAGTAACCTTTTCTACTAGTAGACGGACGAATTCCCCACTGGTCATCACCCTGGTCGCAATAGGACCTTATGCTGGACTGCCACTCAGCCACTTACGCATTTGATGGACTCCCACTGAGCCACTTACACTTTCATGGACGCCCACTGAGCCCATGTTGCTTATGCCGACTCAAATAGATGGACTTACTTCCCGAACGTTGGGTAAGTAATCAATTCATTTACCAAAACCGCAACCTTGTTGCGAATATAAAATACACCACAGAGCCGGATCCCTCTGGTTTTGAGCGAGTATTTAAATCCCCTTTAAAAGGAAGATCTTAAATATATAAAAAATGAGTTTTGGGATCCGCTCTAACTTTTAAAAATCATTTTAAAGACTCGAAAACACTTTAAAGAGTGTTTGGAGTAATGCTGATTTAATAAAGTAAATCAGTCCCAATATATTAGAAAATATCTGAATATTATTATTAAATAATATTCCCATAAAGAATAATCTTTATACAAATAATTGAAGTAGAAGTTGTAAAACTTATACTTGAAATGAGTATTAAATAACCAAAGATATACTTATACGAAAGTACTATCTTTATTTGAATAATCAAAAATAAGTTTGATTATCGACACCTTATTCTTTAATAAAATAAAGAATATATTTCAGTAAATAATCGGAGTCATAGGTCCTCAAATGGATATTCATTAAATAATATAAACTGAGTCATAAGTCCCCGAATGAATATTCAAATAATATTCAGTTAATAAAATAAACTGAGTCATAAGCCCTCGAATGAATATTCGAATAATATTCATTAAATAAAATAAAAGGAGTCATAAGCCCTCGAATGAATATTCGAATAATATTCAATAAAAAAAGGAGTCATAAGCCCCCGAATGAATATTCGAAATAATATTCATTAAATAAAATAAAAGGAGTCATAAGCCCCCGAATGAATATTCGAAATAATATTCATTAAATAAAAAAAGGAGTCATAAGCCCCCGAATGAATATTCGAAATAATATTCATTAAATAATATAAAGTTATCGAATAAACCTTATTCGATTAATAGTTTTGAAAACAACATCAATATATATATATAAATATATATAATATACTCGGGAACATCTACTCCCGGTTTTAGAAAAGGGTTCACCTTTGGGTCCCCTACACTCAGGGTATACGCAACTACTGCTTATCTCTAGCATAGGTATTATGCAACTAATAAGCATTTGAACCAACAGATATAAATCAAGAATACGAAACAGGCATGCATATATATCATATCAACATGCTCCAATATATCGCAAGAATTTGCTAATAACAATCATGCACTTATCACAAGATAATGCATATACATATATACATCACAACAACAGTATAACGGGTAGAAAACTTGCCTGAGTGCTCCCGGATAGACTTAAGCTTAGAGTGGGTCCGATAACCTATGAACAACAACATAAGTGGAATTAAACCCCGGTCGCTTAAGAAACTAGACTTTAACCATTTAGAGTCTAACGTTCGCTTTCGCGCTTAACGATTCACTTAAGTCGCTCGAGTACCCTCGGCTCCACCATTTTTAATAAATTAGCCATTAAGCGTTTTAAGGCGATTCTTTCGCGAACACCTTACCAACTGCCTAATCCACTTTACATAAATGTTTCATACCCCAAATAGTCATTTAAAGTCCTTAACCAAGGTTTCAAAGTAAGACAAGGGGTAATGGTTCGGTCGCGAAACGTCGTTACATAAAACGGTCGTTTCTCCTAAACCGTACATCAGATTCAAACGAACCACATATCAAAACGAAGCTCGTAACATGAACTATCTAATCATGGCAATGGTCAAAACCTAACAGGGAGTTCTCGGGTCCTGACGTTAAGAGCAAAAACAGTCTAAAGTAAATCGGACATTACGACGGCTATTTACGCGATTTCCCAAATTTTTACCATTCCAAATCATATCAATCCAACTACCAATCAACAACAACTCAAGATACACATCAATGCTACTGATTTCAGTCATAATAAGCTCAAGGATCTCAATCCAATCATATATTATAACATCTCTAAATTCAACTAAACTACTTAACAATTAAGCTCGAATCATGCTTATCATTCAAATTACTACTCATCCATCCAAACCATCTCCAAACTTCAACATTCAAACTTATTACTAAAGGGTGTGAAGATTTATACCTTTCTTGGAGGGTCGAAAGTTACTAGGAAGTCTTATGGAGCCTCCTACAAGCTTGATCTTTCAAAGAAATCAAGAACACAAAGTTAGGCTTTAAAGTTTCTAAAAGTCCGATTGAAAGAATGTAAAACTGAGGGTCTTACCATGCTTATTTGACTATACTTGTGAATAATAGTTGTAGGCCATCTCAATACCTTTCCAACGAGCTATAGAAACAACATTTGAGTGAGTATTGAAGGAGATATGGCAGTTTGAAGTTGCTGTGTTTATTTTTGGCCGAGAGCTTGATGAAGAAAAGGGAAGAGCTTTTGTGTTTTTTGTGATTTGTTTTGATTTGCCTTGGTTGGTTGACTTTTGTTTTGTTTTAATCATTTTAACCATGAAAAAAAAATTGTATGGTTATAAATCAACCACACTTCTTTCCCTTATGTCATGCTTTGGTCATCATGTGATGTCACCCTCCACACTTGTCCTCTTCTTGTTGGTTTGATGACATCATCATCCCTAACCTCCTTGATTAACTCTTAATTGCTTGCCTAATGACCGCTGATCTGTTATACGGTTCGCTTAACTATCGTTTGAGGGATCATACCCGGGATCTTATTACTTAGGTTTTTTTAACCTTTCTCAATACATTATATTCCTTTCATGATCCTCTCTTTTAATCCTTGAATTTAAATCCTTTTTATTCGTTACCTTATACTCAATTCTTTCTGTATCTGGTAGATTTTCGGGAAAAATCAAAGTGTTCGAATTTGGATTCTGACGATCTTTACATACACTTATTTATCATATAGAGTACTAATAATATCCCAGAAGATCAATAAAAGAGCCCCTACATAGAGTGGCATGAAAAGTTTTTTATTCAGCATAATCAGCAAAACACTATTCATAAGGGTTTCAAAAATTCCAAAAATTGGGGTATTACAATCCACGCATGAGTGGCGGGTAACGGTCTAGCGTGAGGTCCTAATGCGGCCAGGGTGATGACCGGCGAGGAATTCATCCATCTACAGTAGAAAAGGTTACTTATTGGTATCTTTGCCTGATCAGCAAGATATAGGGTTTATGCCAAAATTCTTTTCCTTTCCAAAATTCATGGATGTTACAAACTCTGTTCATACTTTACATAACAGAGGTTTCCAGGAAATGTATAAGAGATATATATGTGGATATATATCGGGACTAAATAAAGTATCTCATAACTTCATTTCATTCAATAATATTTCAAAGATTGAATCTATTCAAGTCTCACTTGTGGTCTCATCTATGGGATGACCTTTGAAATCTATAATACTTGAATAGTGGTAGTTCAAGTAGTTTTATAAATGGTATAAGTATAGTGAAGTAATTGGTAACTTCATCTTCCTTTAAGCTTATATCCAGTAAGTAATTACCTTACACTTGATAGAGATTTCCAGTAAGTTATCCATTTAGATACTTGCATTATTGTTTACATATATTATCTTGCGAGCTGTAATGCTCACTCTTGCTTCATTTCTTCATCACACAACAACAGTTAGGAAAGATGCCAGACTCAAGCAGACCCAGCGCAAGCGCGTGGGAAACGTCCCGCGTCTTCCCGTTGATGTTGTAGCTGCTATAGCTGCAGAGGTAGATCTATTGGTAGATCAGGCATTCTACTTTGGGAACCAATTATGTATAATTATAACTTGTGGCAGATAATGGCAATTAACTGTAAACTTATCAAGTAATCATTTTGGGTTGTAATAACTTTTAAATTGTGGATTCAAGGACTTGTACTTATTTCAATTTCATCTCTGAGACTATAACGAGTTGTGGTGTGTGTTGGTGGTGGGTCACATCATGAGGTTATTTATTATTAATTAAGTTAAGTGATATTGTGGAAAGAAGACCGTGACGACCCGGATCCCGACCCCGGATCTGGGGTGTTACAAAAGTCAACTTCAAATTTTGTGTTATGATTTTCCTTGGATTGGTTGATATACTTTTGTTGTTAATTACTTTTACCATGGTGAAAAATGTATGGCTCATAATCAACCAACCAATCCTTGCAACTTGTCATGCTTATGTCACCATGCTTAACATGTCTCCTTGTTGGTGTGATGACATCATCATCCCTTAATCTCTTTGATTAACCCTTAATTACTTGGCTAATGACCGCTTATCTGTTATACGGTTCGCTTAATTTTCGTGCTCGTTATCGTTTGAGGGATCATATCCGGACCTTATTACTTGGATTCCCTAAACCTTTCTCAATATTTTATATTCCTTTTATGATCCTCTCTTATAATCCTTGAATTTAAATCCTTTTAATCATGTTACCTTATACTCAATTCTTTCGGTATCTGGTGGATTTTCGGGAAAAATCAAAGTGTTCGAATTCGAATTCTGACGACCTTTACATACACTCATTTACTTTATGGAATACTAATATGATCATAGAATTTCCATAACAGTACTCCTATATATCGTGGTCTGACAATTTTTCTTAATCAGCATCATCAGCAAAAGTTATTATACATCCATGTTCCAAAAAATTTCAAAAATTGGGGTTATTACAGTCTTCCTTCCTTAAAAGGATTCCGTCCCGGAATCAGATAGAAAATGAATAGGGATACTCTCTTAGCATTGCACTTTCTAACTCTCAAGTAAATTTTCCCACATTGTGATTCTACCACCAAACTCTGAGTAGTTTGATAACCCTTCTCCTAAGCACTTGTTCCTTTTTGATCTATAACCCTTCCTGGTTGCTCCATATAGGTACATGGTTGCATGTCTATGCGCTCATATGCCCCTATTTGTCTGACATCCGGATTATACTTCCTTAACATTGATACGGGGAGTATGTTATGAACTTGTTGCAGGTTCGGGGGTAGGCCTAGCTCATATGCTAACTTCCCAATACGTCTTAATATCTCCAAGGGTCCAACAAATTGTGGACTTAGGTTTCCTTTCTTTCCGAACCTCATCAATTCTTTCCAAGGGAATACCTTTAATAGCACTAGGTCCCCTATTTCATACTCTTTGTCCTCTCGTGTCAAATCAGCATACTTCTTATGTCCATCTTGGGCTACTACCAGCCGCCCTCTGGTTAGATCTATTATATCCTTGGTCCGTTGGACCACTGCTGGTCCGAGCATTTTGCGCTCTACAACTTCATCTAACATAAGGGAGATCGACATTGTCTTCCCTCAAGGATCTATAAGGTGACATCTCCATACCTGACATACGATCTATTGTCGTGAGAAAACTCAATCCGCGTTAAGTGATCATCCCAAATTTTTTCAAGTCTATTGCACAGACTCTCATCATAGCTTCTAGCATTATAGCTTTTGCTTCTCAATACCCATTATTTTCCAGTTCGTAATCGTTACTATCTTTCGTACCAAATTATACTGGTTACACTTTTGCTCGTTAGCGTTCTATAACCTTTAATAACCGCGTCAACCTTAGTATCACGAACGCGGTAGATTCGGAATACCACCGTACTAATACCACTTCATCTCTAGCTGCCTCCATCTCCCAAAGTTTCATCAATCATATAAAAGTAAAAGAATTTATTGAGAGATCACTATGATCATGAACACTTGTTACATCGCATAGTTAGTACAGAAAGTGGCCAGCCTTTAGTACTTGACAAGCAATTAAATAATAGATGGTATCCTACTAGGCTTCTATCACACAGATAGATAGTCATTCGGCAATACCTCCCCTTCTGGAAGGGCTGTTCTTCTCAGCTTATACAAAATGAAAAGGAGAGAAAGAACGAATTTAAGAGCATTATAAAAAAATATACTGCCACAAAATATCTGGCTTGGAATCTACCTCTGAAATATAGAGGTTTATCAAAGGAGAATGAAACATAAGTATCTATATCAATATCCAATATTATCGCATCGTAATTCACGTGCCTGAATATTTTTGCTATTCCGTCCATCATTCTATGAACCCATGCTCTTGCTCGAGCTTATAAACAATCACTGTTGAAACTCCCTCGATAGCAAAAATCGAATCTAGGATTTCATTCTACACATCATCGTTACTAGAATCCATTTCTATACCGCAACCTTCTTCGTATAGTAATACTACTCTTTATTGATTAGAAGGAATAAATATATCATAGGTAGATAATCGACTTAATTAGTCTATCACTGATGACTTATATATCACCATGACCCAATTAGTGGTACTCAATCTCAACATCCATTCCTATACAACTCTCACAGTTGTAATCGGCTCATTACTCGCAGAATCATTGCTGCATTACTATGGTCCACCGTTGACCTACTGTAATCATTCATTTTCCTTGGAATCTTAATAGCTAACCATACGGAGTCCATACCTGTCATATCGAATTCTTCTAAGGAGGTAACATGATCAGCGTTCATGATTCATGAAGAACACTCCTGAACTTGACGTACATATGACATGAAGCAGATAAAATTACAGAAGAGTTTCAATGAAAGCAACAATAGCAGGTTAATACCATTATTAACCATATGTCTTTATTAGGAGACATGAAGCTCAAAGGTTCATTTAGTCCTTTCATAATATGGTCCTGGCTTATTCTCTAGATAGGACCTTCTAAGATAGATAGCCCGCTCACGGAAATTTTATGAATTAAATCTTTACCAAACCACTATTACGGTTGAGTATCGTACAATCATCAGAAGGAATGTTAACCTTTCACACCATAATACAACCTTCATGGATTTAACCATTATCACTGTATTCCTCTGGCACAAGCGCCTATAACTACTCTCTTACACTTAGAGTGTCGGCCACCTCTTTGGCCTTTCCTGATAGTAAAATTTCCTTACAATCAATGTCATTGTAACCACCCCAACTAAATTTTCTACCTCATTTCAATCACTGCTTATGTGAAAATGCTTTTCTTAAGTCCTGGTGAGAAAAAAATCACCATTTTTCCATAAGTCATTGCCTTAGTCTTTAGATGTGAACATTGCCACGACTGACTCTCGATCATACTTAGGACGTCTCTTATCTTGGGTCCTTCTTGTTTTCACCAATCTCAACCCTCATTGGGTCGATCTATACTTCCTTATGGTTCGACACGTGCCCCACCTGACATTATTATATATAATTATGTCATAATTCCTTTATCAAAATTTCTATGCTTGAGAACTTTGAATACTACCTTTCTCCTTGTAAAACCTCTAAGGTTATCCTTAAATCCTTCATCAGGTACATCCTAGGTACAGGGCATATCAAGATATCATTTACTAATACCAGAATCATTGTCTATATAGTTCTGAAAACTTTCTCCACTGATCTTTAAAGGTTGTGTTGCCTTAGTCCTTCATTCCGTACTACCCAAACTCATAATGTCCCTATTAAGGATGAAATGTCATCCTTTATGCATTCTCATGGTTCATCTCAAGTTATCGAGGTTCCATCCTTAATTCCACCTTTTAAAAAGGTACTTGCATCCTTCCATAGATAAATCAAGTCATATATCCCTGATAAGGGTATCTTATTCAATCATTACCACCTCGATAGCATATGCCTAATTTCACAATAATATCTGTATTCAAAATGAGTTCAATCCATATGGCCTCCTAAAGATAACAATGGTTATCCGCTTTTCTTTCCTGATTTAGTAATGATAACAGGGATGTTCTAGAAGATATTGGTCGTGTTCAACGTGAACTTTTTAGTTCTAATTACTCATTTAACTCTGTTATTCATCTCAACCGTCATCTCAATGTTGGGATATCTTTTAAACCTGGCATCCCCCTTCTGGGTATCAAGCCACTGGTCTTACATACACTTCACATTCTTGAAGGTCACTTTCTTCATCCAATTTCCTAATTTCTTACTTTCTTGCCTCCTCAGTCCATCTGCGTCTCATTATTTATCCTTCGAACTATCTCAAGGTTTCCTCGAATCTTCCCAACTTAAAGGGAATAAAATATATGTATCTCTATGCCTTCAACCATCAACTTTAACTCATGGTGAATCACCCTCATCTTGACGATTACACACTTTTCTATTTCTATTACTACGAGTCTTTAGGTATTCCTCATACCCAACTCCCTTATCATTCCTCAAACTCTATTGCCTTTATTTTCCTTTATACTCCTTCCCATTTCAGTCTTTTATTTTCATTTCTATACAACCATTTCATGAACTCACTAACCATTGACTTCAAACATCACGTCGTTCTGGGATTCGTGTCCTCAAAATGACTCTTGACACTTTATGAGTTAGATTCATAATTCATCATACTCGTCCGTCTTTGTTCTGGCTCTAAAGCTTTTACACTACCTCCATAACCTTGGGAAGTACTTTCCCGAAACAATTGACTGAACTTTAATTAGTTTATTATAACCTTTGGCGCCGTGTCCTTCTTGGCCTTTACCAATGGGTGGCCTCTCTTAGGAGTAGGGTGCATGTCACAGCGGCACGGGCATGCCATGACGTCAATTAGCATGGCATGCCTTTTCATGATTCAGCATGCCTTTTTACTACTTTTTTTTATTTTTAATAATTATTTTAATATTAGAAATATCCAGAAATAACAAACATAATTTTAAAATATCTACATATTTTAATTATATCCTTATTATATCTTTAAGAGGGATCTTATCCAAATATTTGGTAGTTATGGTCATGTACCGCCAAAATAATCTCAATCGTTGGATCATAAAGATAACATCCTAACCGAATAGAAAATAATCACATTGTTCTAATACTATTCAAACACGTGAATACGATATAATTTCCGAATACGATTCTAAATAAAATATGATTAGAGGTTCAATCAATCATAATAAAATGGATTGTTCTACTAATCCCCAAATACTAAAATATGATGTAATGATATAACTATAATATGTTGCAATGATATAACTGTAATAGCTATATAATATATGACAAAAAAGTAATTAAATTCAAAATTATATTTTTCAATATCTGCATTTTGTTGAAATAATATTGCAATAAACTGTAAAAAAATAATAACAATATAAATACAACATCAAGAGTAATTATATACCTACAATAAAATATTCTAAAATAAATTTTAAAAATTTTAAAAAATAAAATAAATAAATTTTAAAAAACCGTGCATCGCACGGGCTAGTATCTAAAAAGTTATTCATTTAAATGAGAATTATGATGGTATTTGGTTGTTACTGTCAACTAACTTTAATTTTATATTCAAATTCACTTTATTAGTATAATAATTAATTATTAAATTTTATTATATTTAATTGATAAATGGCATGCCATTTGGGCATGCCTTTTGGCAAAAAGTATGTCTATAGGCATGCCTTCGGGGAGTCTCGTGACAGGTACCCTACTTAGGAGGGTAAGTGACACAAATAGTCTTTTGCGCTTCGTCAATCATTTAGAATCTCAAATGATTCCTATGTTTCCTTTAGCCAGGCTCTTGCCTCGACTGGGTCAACCTGTCCTTAGAATTCTGAAAGCTTAGCGATTAAAGGTCATGAAAGAATTTCACACCATATTGTTTCCTCAGGGTGGTGTTTGGGGGTAAAAGTATTAGTTTTGTTTAGGCAAATCCATGAATTGCCTCATAGGAGTACCGTCTTGGTGCTCCCTTCCTTGCTCGAGTTCTGTTTTCTTAGTCTAAATATTTCTTCCTACTCCCCATAATCGGGGTCATCTTATATTTTAAAATCCTCATTTTCTACTTCATTATGTTCTGGGTTCCTTATATCTTAATTGCGACCTCCCTGATTATCACATTCGGGGTTTGCCCCAAATCTTATTCTTCGTGGGGGCATAATGCTTGGAAAATTTTGGGAATCTGTTTGTATTTGTCTTACTTACTTTGCTTAATTCTTTCCCTCGTTCAGTCCTTACATGATCGTAACTTATGAATTCTCAAGTTCTATAACTTCATGACACTCTTAAGTGTTATTAGTGCAATTAACAATATGACTTATTCACAACAAACTGATCTGAACTGAAAGGAACGAATATATACATAACCATTTGTTCGATGGTACAACGACTAAACACATGAAAGAGAATTACATCATTTGGCCTGATCGCTTCTATCCCAAAAGTACTACACAGGTAATCATCTAGTCATTAAAAACTAATCATTCATAACTTAGGCTAACCCTCCAAAAGCGGTGTTGCATTAAATCCTTGTCTGATTGCTCAGACTCTGCACACTATTATAGATCAAGAAATGCGGGCACACACGACATCCCTAACATGCTCCATTAAAGCGGTGATGAGGTCTAAGATAGTCGCAAGTAGAGCTGGATCAATCTGACCCTCAGATGGCCTCTAGCTGTAATCCGGGTGGTAGCCTCAATCCTTTCCATGCTATAAGCTAATCCTGCTGGAAGCACCCCGCCCTCAATCCTTGGTGCCGTAAGTCGATCCAACAGATCACTCCTAACATTACGGGCCTCAGACAGGCCACCGAAAGTCATATGATAATCGGCGATAAGAGAAGCCTGAACGGTAGCATCTAGCATTCCATGGGGTGCAGGTGGTGCAGACCAGGAGAACCAAATGGGTAACCAAGCACGGTATCGGGTGACAATGGTGCAGGAGACAAAGGTGGCATTTTTCAGTAGGTGTTGGGCTCTGTACAGGGGAGGGAACAGGAATTGGTGAAACCTCATGGATATCTACAGGAACCTCTGGGAGAGGACCCGATGCTGGTATAATTGGTGTTGTGGAAGGCCCCACTTCTTCTTCCCTCATTATCCTCTGTGCCCTTGGTAACTCTTCATCCTCTAGTGCCACCCTCACGGCCATTCTAGCTCTGGTAGTCGCCCTAACTACGGTCATCAATTCCTCAGCGGTCCTCTCTTCATTATCGGCAGGATCCTCCACGAGATCCTCCTCAGCAACAATCCCTTCTGGGATAACATCCTCAACCGCAACATTCTCAATATGAATCTCATCCGGTCCCTCGTTAGGGTACTCTATTAGATTCATAATTTGATCTCCAACATGTAATAAAACATCCTAATGCTGATGCTCCTGAACCTCAGGGTTCGGTGCCCCGCTGTCCTATACGAGAACGAACTAGTTACTATCATGATATTTATGAGGGTTCCCATAAGGGTTTTAACTGTCAGTACTAGGTTAGGTAGTCCGACTATGAACTTGGAAAGAGTTCTTATTATCTTAGTGAACTTATTATTTTAACGTCACATCATCTCTGAGGTTTATAATGCTTGGCTCTGATACCATTTCTGTAACACCCCCAAATTCGGGGTCGGGGATCCGGGTTGTCACGAGTTCCATTTCCCTTAATAACACTTAATCTTAATAAATAACCAACTACTGCATACTGTGACCCCACAATATACACACACACAAGTTATAGTCTCAGAGATGAATAAAAAAAACACAAGTCATCTTATTCCACAATTATAAGCCATTACACCTCAAAAGGGGTTTCTGAATAAATTTACATATTCTTTTCCATTATTACAATTCTAAATATACATAAGTCTGATACATTAACAGTTGAAAACCTGGCCTATTAGTTCCTACCTCAGCTACAGCGTCATCAACGCTTACAGGAAACTGCAGAACGTTTCATATCCGCTTGCGAATTGGGAGCTTAGTCCTGTTCATTTTGTCTATCTGTTGTTGTGTGATGAAAGAAGAAAGCAAGGTGAGCAACAAGCCCACCAAAATAATATGTATAATGATTAACAATATATGAGCATTCTCATCATAATACTCATGAAAGTCTTGGTCAAGCAAATATGAACCAAGTTTGATATCTTAACGCGACCAAGTCGCAAAATATTCAGTATATATGTATATATACTTTTCAAAATCTTCAAATACTCTTCCATGCATATTATACCTAGAGTTCCAGTCTATAACTGTATAAAAATATTGTTGCAAGGTGATCTCATATATCTAACCTTGTCTCATCATTTTTCTGAAAATCTTTGTCATGCATAAGATAATCATTTACTAGATATAAGTTTAATAGATGAAGTTACAAGATACTCCAATATACTTATATCTTTTCTGAATACTACTTGAACTACCACCGTTCAAGTTAATTAGTTCATCCCATAGATGAAGCTACAAGACAAAACTTATATAGAATCAATCTTTGAAATATCATCAAAATGAAATGAAGTTACGAGATACTTCATTGATGAAAAGATCATTTTGAAAACTCGACCCTGCCAACACTCAACAATCGCCCACCCGTAGCCTTTCTTTCGAAGTGCTCTGGGTAGTGTTGCACAAATATCCAACTGGATGATGAATTCATTATGGGAGTTTGTCGTGCCAGGAAGACCACTCATGATGATCAGTCGTAGTGGTGTAACCCCACCATTTCTACATGTAGAGGAGAACAGTCGGATTTACTTGTCAACCGGACACTGGACTCCTAAGGAATGGACCGTCTTAGCGGAACTTCCGGGCCATTTGGGCCAATATAAGGCTGGGTCGCCACTCGACCACTTAGCCACTCCTAGTTCAGAGAATCCATGACTCTGAAACGTAAAGCTCGTCCCCCTTCCCCAA